>NW_004797673.1:324272-325709 GCF_000002075.1 Aplysia californica
AGAGAGAGAGAGAGAGAGAGAAAGAGCTTGGAGTAGGCAAGTGATGTGGTAGTCGTCACAGCAGAGATAAGGAGCTTCTTGACCATTGTCCGATGAAGCGCCAAGTCTAAAGACATGTCAACTCCAAACTATTTAACGTCGACTTTATCTCAGCCGGCCTCGCTGCTGGAATGATCATTCTGTCTCTCTCTCTCTCACTCTTTTTCTTTCTTTCTTTCCTTCTTTTTTCTTTCTTCCTTTCCTTTTTTATTTCTTTCTTTCGTTCTTTCTCTTTTTTCTTTCTTGCTAGGTGGCCTCCTTTACATCTTCCTCCCTCATTCTCTTAGACTCTCTCTTTCTCGAATCTCCTCTCTTTCTCTTTCATTTTCTTTCTCTTTCTTTGTATGTCTCTCTGAATATAAATATAAATATAAATATATAAATATAATATATAATACGATATTATATTTTAATATGTAGTTTTATAAAAATGATAATATATTTTTTAATGTATAATATGTATATACAGTGTGATCCAAAAAAACCAACAACAACAACTAAACAACTTATTTTTGAAAAAAAAAATTCACCCTCACCGAAATTTTGTGCTTCAAATTTGTACACAACATTTTAGAGTCAAGAGGAATTTGTCTGATACATGTATTCATTTTAGAACAATTTTTAGAATAATTTTATTCCACACAACGTGTAAAAAGAAATGACTAATTTTCAGCTAAGTCCCTTTTTTGTAGCATAACGCACTAAAAGTCACAACGACTGGGCCATATTGCAAGCTACAGTAATCTAACAACCCAACAGATGTTTGCATATAGTTTTTCTCAAATTGCCTTTGCCTGTTGAGATTATAGTGAAGATAAGTAAAGAGCAGAGACCAAGAGCAGAGAGCTTTTTGTATTGAACATTTCCTCACCACCAACTCATTTCGTAAGTTTCGAACAAGACGCGGAGATAATGTTTATTGTCCTTAAGGCCCCCTTTGACGTCAAGGGTGAAAATGGTCCTTCTGTTAGGGTCTGTTGAGAATCGGAACTAAAAATTCCCACACAAAATGGCCACTTCAGGTCAAACACACAGCACCACATCAAATATCACCAGGGTGCAGCATTCAGTAGCTGAGCCCAAAGAGACGTCTGTCCGTAGACAATGTCTGCAGCAAGGACTTTCCTACATCTCAACGGTCTGCATTCTCAACATAGATCTTCATCTACGACTGTACTATTTTCCTGTTCAGAAGATGGCAATGTGTCCATGATTCCTCCATCAAAGAAGTGCTTGAAGGATAGGTGTGGGGCAGGCGAGCCAAAGGAAGACAACGAATAACATGAATGGACAACATAAGAATATGGACAGGCTGGGACATGGCAGAATGTGCACGGCAGCTCGCGACCGTGAAGGATGGAGGGTCATTACACACAGGCATATTAATATTATATATTA
>NW_004797673.1:325809-329378 GCF_000002075.1 Aplysia californica
AGAGAGAGAGAGAGAGAGAGAGAGAGAGAGAGAGAGAGAGAGAGAGAGAGATCAAAAACGTTCTGAACAACTGGATAGCACCAAAACCATGTTAAAAAACATTGTGTGAGGAATGCAATATATAGATATTGGCCTCACTTGCTTACAGAGATTAGAAGGGGGCTCTCGTGGCCTGTGGAGGTTAAGGTGTTCGCCTCTCATTCAATAGGTCCAGGGTTCGAATCAGGGTAGCTTCCGAAAATTTCTTCTCTAACAATATTCTCCTTTCACATCTTTCCTGCTCTTTAACAATGTTCCGTTGTCTGCTTTCGTCTCCACTTTCGTCTCCACTTTCGTCTCCACTTTCTCCCCCACCACTTCAATTCCTTAGCGCCCCCCTCGGGCACATGACTCTTTCTACAGTCTTTCTACTGCTTCTCCTTTGCTCCTTCTTACTGCTGTCTTTCAGCCACACCCCTGATCTTATGGTAGGTAAGATCTACACCTAGCCTTCTAGAACAATGTTGAAAAATCTCGGAGGTCCCGTGTGTAATTTCCGCACGTTAAAGATCCCTTGGTGGTCCAAATTCGATAAGAGTAGGCTTCGGCCGCTACCCCAGCAAAATTCAAAATTTTCTACCTACTGAAAATGTTTGGTGTGTCCCGAGCGCTCAAGTGACGTTATGCAGTTGAGAGCGCCGTAAAACACTTACGAAAAAATAGAAATCAAAGTAGAACTAAAAGAAGTGTTGTTTAAAAGAAGAAAGCAAGCGTAACAGCGCCCATGACATCATCTGCTGTGAGTATTTCACGTTGATAGCAGAAAAAAATCCTCTCTGAAAGGAGCGAGTCATTTTGGGGTATACAGTTTCTGTTGTAGCAAATAAAACACCAATATAAACGGAATGCTTTTATTGTTCCTTTTGTAAAGAAGGTGCAACTTTGTAGAGATAAAAGAGGGTGTTTAAAAAGAGGACCAAAATAACAGCAATTACACAGTCCTCTTTGCACCAATAAGACCAAACATTGAACAGATGAAATTGAACTATGAGGAGGTGAAATTGTGAATATGAAGAAACATCGTTATACTAGACCGAGAAATAATATCAATTTTTTAAATTTCATTCAAAACTGAGGAACACCCCAAAATTTACACCTTCAAAACCACCATAATGTAAAATTGTGCATTTGTAGAACACATTTATGGGTAACTGACATTGTCGAAATAACTCAGGGGAAGGGGTGGCCTCACTGCCAGGCCTGAGCATTAAGTTATGGAGCAGGTTTAAGACTAAAAGCACATGCCCGAGTTTCATCAATATTAGACGTAACAAGTCATTGAAGATTACTTTCTGTGTCAAGTAAGAGGTTCTATCACGTCTTTGTCTCCTCTCAACCTCAACACTATCGACCTCTCAATGTAAGCGACAGTGAGGTGATCTCGCCGAAACATTAATTTTTGTGCCCCCCCCCCCCTTTTTTTTCAATCTCACAATCTTTTTCCTAATTAATATTGAAACGGAGGGATAAGGGAAGATATAAGGGTATACAGAGGTCCGGGGAATGGGAAAAGAGAGGCATGGGGATGAAGATGGAAAGGTGATGGGCAGGTCGGATGGTTGGGAGGGGGGTGGATTGAATGAGGATGGGAGCTGGGTAGTGGTATGGGGGAGGGAGTTGGATGAGCGGGGTGGAGGGGGGTTGGAGCAGGGGGAGTATATATCATCTCCCCCCCCCACCCCCTCTCAGCCCTTCCACAGACGGAAAAGGACAACAAGCCACACAGAATCCTCCTGTGTTTGTACGACTGTTAATAAAATATGTAACACAAGAATTCGCATCTACTTTTACTAGAACCAGAGAGCCCGAGACAGTATCAGGTTGAGCAGTGAGAGGATAAATTTATATTATGTCAAAGCGTTGACAGTTTCTATTCAGACAAGCTTGAAAGAGAACTGGACATTTTGAATAATTGCATGCTTCTGGGTCAGTTCTCTGGTCTTTCTATCCAACATTGATTTTAAACTGTTCGGTTCTTTGTAAGTTTTTTTTTTTCAATTTACTCTGTCAAAAAAAAAAAGTGAACGCGGCCGAGGAAATCATTGCGATTTGAATGGATCACCTTTCTTTCAATGAACACTCTTCATGTTGATTTTTTAAGAGAAATTTTAATACAGTTTTACTCAGTTTTTGGTTTTATTAAAATTTAACTTGATTTTTATAAAACGCATTCTTTGAATTCCTTTATATTGACATATTTGACGCCTCCCGAAGTTGAATCTCATTCCTTCCTAGTTTTGTTGAAATTGGTGAAAAGATAACTGCGTTATCACCGTTTACACAGGTCCTCTTTTTTTATACACGCGGTATTGCTGTTCTGTCAAAATATTACCTTTCAGTGAGCATTCTCAGAGGCAGAAGAAACACTCATAACTATAGCATGAACAAAACACACTAAACTTAACCAGGGTTTGACATATGTAAATGAAATTCTTATCCGTCCAATTTTTACAGTTACGAGGCTGCCAATAGGATCGACGACGAACATTTTGCATTTCTTTTGCCTTTGAGTATATATAAATATTACTATGTTTACACGTAGAACACATGGGTTCAATTCCTATGTAGGGAGAGTTTTTATCGAGTATCTGCGTACGGGACATTGTATTCTTTTCAGTCTGGAGTGGTCCTGACATGCCATGTTGAAGCAGCCCGCCTCTTTAGTAATCCTAAATGTACCAACAGTGGCATAAGACACTTGCAATACCATGTTCATTTCTACTTCTTGATTGTTTTGTCTTTTTGTGTTTCTTATTGCCCCCCCCTCCCCCCCAAGAAAAAAACAAAACAAAAACAAACTCACAAACACACAAAACAAACAAAGTACACATAAAAACCAAACGTTCAAACAAAACAACTCAAACCAATAGTCTTGTCTATACATTAACACAAAAACAGTTCCATGCAAAAGAGGACTGTACGAAAAAGGGGTCTTTGGCCTATTATTGATTTTCCTATCTTTGTGAAAGTAATGGGGTACTGAAAGTTCACTTCAGCTCTCCTTTGAAAAAAAATTCCCTGAAGAGAACAGAAAGTTCACTCATTTCCGCCCTTGGTTATAAAACAGTTTTTCTCTAAAGATAGAAAGAATCCCTGTGTTCTTTCCATGGATTAACGAAGAACAAAAATGAACAAACTGTCGGTTGAGACGTTGTATCACCCTTGGAAGGGGGTTGAGGTTAGTGCAGGGGGGAGGGTGGAAGAGAGAAGGGGGAAGGAAAAGAAGAGAGTTTGTTTCTTTGTTGGTATCGACGCCGAAAAAACCCCGCGAAAAAGAAAAGTAGCAGTTTTGCACTAAAGAACAAATCGAGTTTATTTTGATAGCTTTTGAAACCTGATTGTGACAACCAGACAACTGAAACTTGTTAACGGAGGTCTTCTCACTTCATAGAAGTTTCACTTCTACGTTACGGTGTTAGTCATTCCTCTGTGACTTGAGAGAAAGAGCGAGAGAGAGAGAGAGAGATAGGAGAGAGAGAGAAAGAGAGAGAGAGAGAGAGAGAGAGAGAGAGAGAGAGAGAGAGAGAGAT
>NW_004797673.1:329478-331249 GCF_000002075.1 Aplysia californica
AGCGTTCTAGACACAGGGGGTAAGATATGAAAATGGTATCCCAGCGAGTTTTTAACCTACTTTCCTAGGCGTTTTTATAAGCAACCGATCTCCTGATCTTAGACATCTTGGCGGAAGGCGGAATATACGTGAGTAAAGGTCTCCTGTTCAGACGGCGAAGCCTTTACCCGCTATGTCACAGACGCCGGTCTTCCTCTATGCCAGGATGCTGCAATTCTGCGAAGTGAAAGTAGAATGAACAATTTTAAAAAAATAATTTTTAAACAGATTCAAGTTCACGAAATGATGTAACATGATAATGTTTCCATCATTGTTAGAAGTGTAGGGGTTTGACTGTTTACTGGCGCACATAGAAAACATGCGTCTGATTAAGAATAGGGGAAACTTTTTTATGTTCAATTCGGGATCTCCCTCATTGTCTGCTGGGATTGTAGAGACAGGCAACGTAGAAGCAACCCACCTCCAAAATGGTCAAAAAGTGGGTTGATTTAGGTGCAAAGCAAGTAAAGCCGTATTAATCTTACCATGGTATAGCTAGTCCTTTTTTTAAAATAATGGGCTCGGCTTCTTCTTTAACTTGATTTGCATTTATAAAAATACAGTTTGCTAATGACTTTCCCTTGATTGATTGATTTGATAAAGATATCTTACAGTCATTGTTGTGCTGATTTGTTTTTTGCTTGTTTTTTTTACATGAATTGAATTTTTTTAGTCCTTCACTTGACCCCTTGAATTGCAAATAATTAGATCACAATTTTCACAATCAAATTTTTTTTGCTTATTACAGGGCTGGCTGGATTTACTCAAGGGATGCGACGCGCGCTGTGACGTCTGTAGGAGATTATGATATCCAAAGGAAAACCCACAACTCATTATTAACTTATTTCCCTGTCCCGTTGCCACAAACTATATTTTGACGTCATCAATTACCTTGATCCGTTGCCACTGTGGCACTTACTGGTCAGCCGGAAGTCCACCGTGACGTCATCGTAGCTATGAGTGCGGACGTGAACGTCACTGGAGTGAGAGGAGGTGGTGAGGAGGACAGTGTGCTCAGGAGCTACGTGGTCACTCTTGTCAACGGCTCTGGGTAGGTTAGGTTTTATATGTGTTTTTGTATTCAAGTGTGTGCGTGTATGTGTGTGATTATATACTGGCTTTTTTTCCGCAGGTTTTGGGGGTTTTTTTAATAGGATTTTTTTTAAAGTTCAAATCGTTCATGACCTTTAAAGAACACATCTCTGTGCGAATTTTACTTTTGAAAAAAAAAGTTAATTAAAGTCATAAAAGATGTAAATTTTCAGTTTCCGTGGACTCGCAGGGTAAGGAAAAGAATCACCTTTAGAGGACATTTTCTCGCTAATTTTACGTCTGAAACCAGGCGACCTCCACCTCCTTCAAAAGACAATATCTTCATTTGCGTCCAGCATAAATGGACTTCTAAAAAAAATTAAAAAACAAGGCCAATGGGCTGGCTTTAAGGGGATAACTTTAGTTCCAAATGCCCCAAAATAGACAGGCGCCTAATTCCACATCGTCGTGACACACACACACACACACACACACACACATAGATACACACACACACACGCAAACACACACACAAACACACACACACACACAAACACACACACATAGACACACACACACACATAGATACACACACACACAAACACACACAAACACATACACACACAAACACACACACATACACACACACAGACACACACATACATACACACACCCACACACACCCAGACGCACAAACATA
>NW_004797673.1:335860-342555 GCF_000002075.1 Aplysia californica
GTGGGGGGAGTGAGTTGAGTGCGGGGTGAGGATGCGTAGAAGGCGGGATAGGAGTGGTGTGAGGATGAGATGAGGGTGGGATGAGGGTGAGATGATGGGTGGGATGAGGGTGAGATGATGGGTGGGATGAGGGTGAGACGAAGGGTGAAGGACTAAGAATTATTCTTGGCCGTAGACTTTTTTTTTTGTTGTTGAAAATTGAATCTGCAACACACTCCGTATGTATAAGGTAAAGTGTCCTAGATCTATGCAGTTTATGGAAATATCTGAAAGACGTCTTTCATTCCGAATTAAAGCCGTAGGTTAGGACATACATGCGAAATATAACAAAGAGCTTGCCTTTTTTCTATAACACACGTTTTGCCAGTAATCTTGCCTGCGCTGGTTTGAAAGTGAGGTAAGAATAGATATTTGGTCCGTCTTGCACAATGTTTTAAAAGTAGATGGCGTCAATCTGTTAGGAATAGGAACGGGTGAAAAAACTGATCCGTCCGTGTGACGACGAAAGACCTTTGGTCTGAATGCGAGGAAACTCAATGTTTGTGTTTGGATGTTGTATCTCTATCAGTCTGGGTTGGCACCTACCTCCTAAATGAACTCAAATGTGTTTGTTAAGGGGGTGGGGGGACTACACACACACATACACACACACACCTACACACACACACACACACACACACACACACACACACACACACACACACACACACATTGTGTGCGTAGGTGTGTGTGTGCGTGTGGCTGGGTGTGTTTGTGTGTGTGTGTCTACCCCCCCCCCTTAAAAAACACATTTGAGTTCATTTAGGAGGTAGGTGCCAACTCGGACTGATAGAGTTCCTACTAGTACCTTCTAGTGCGTTGTGCTTCTAGTACCTTCTAGTGCGTTGAGTGTCAGCACAATGTAACAAGACAGATAACTAGCTTTTTACGCCATTCAAACTAGCGAGATGCTGTACGATTTCAACGAAACGAAACTTCAACGACGCTTCGAATCGTGAAGTCACTATTCTCTCTTCAAATACCGTGTGCGAATTGTTTATATACATCACCATCATCCAGTGCCAGATCTGCGACAGACATCGGCGATCATGATTTTCCATTCATTCCTTTGCTCGGATGCTCTCAGAAAAGCTACGTTTCCCTGATCTTTCCCTGTTACCCATTTGTTTAGGTTCCCTAAGTATGTTGTTCTGGGCCTACCTCTGCCTCGCTTGCCCTCAATTTTGCCAGTGAGAGCTAGATGTTCAAGACCCTTATGTCTATTCAGGTGTCCCAAAAACTGCATTTGTCGTTTCCTGATTGTTTTTAACATTGAGCGTCCCACGTGGGCTTCATCAAGCACTACCTCATTTGATTTCTTTTCCTTCCACGATACTCTTACCAGTCTCCTAAGAAACCACATTTCTGTTGCCTCTATTTTATTTTCACTGTCTTTAGTGATTGTCCAGCATTCACAGCCATATAGAAGGGTTGACCAAACATAGCATTTCAGGACTTTCATTTTGGTGTTCATTGATATGTTTCTATTTTTCAGGATTGGGCTCATTTTATTGCAACTAGCCTTAGCCATTGCAGTTCTCCTTTTTATTTCTGCGGAAGATTTGGCGTCAGATGTTATCATATATCCTAGATATTTAAACTGTTGGACTTGTTTGATCTTTTCGCCTTTGCTAATGAGATTACAACTAGGATTTGCTGCTTTTTTGGATATTACCATGCATTCTGTTTTCTTTACATTCAACAATAATCCTTTACGTTCACTTTCTTTTACAACAGTATCCAGAAGCATTTGAAGGTCCTTTTCGGAGCCTGCTATCAAAACCGTGTCATCTGCATACCTGATGTTATATATAGTGGCGTCAAAAAAAGAAACTTGAAAATGTGATCACCCAGTCATCATGTTAAAGCCTTTCACTACCCATTCCAAATTCAAGCAGTGTACCAATATAAAGTTAAATAAATTCTGCACCAGCTAACACATTGACATTTCCGAGATATGGTCGCTCAAAACTGACCTTATCAGACTAGGCGGGCAAAATTGAGTGAAATCAAAGAAAGGTAAAAGTGTGTTCGTGCGTTTTTTGAGGTGCATTATTATTGATAGAATGGACATACGTTACATATCAAATGGATGGAGAACTTTGTCTTTGCAATAAACAGTATTTTATTACGAGTTTCAAACATACTGAAAAGCATATATCACGCAAAACCAGGACTTAAAATTAAATGTGCTCATTATTATTTTGTTTAGAAGTCACTGGTTTTGTGTAGAGCACGAAACCTTTGGGCATGGAATCTATGAAATTGTGAACATAATAAAATAATTATTTGCCAGTTTATTCCACATGTCACAGAGAGTCTCAAACAAGGGTCTGAATTAAGGGCACAGTCTTCAGCTGCTGTGCCATGGGGCTTCACATACCAGGTCCTGTAGGATATATCGGGGCTATTTATTGGTGACCACTCCAACGTTGGTATGATTTTGGTTTTCCAAGAATTGCCTAGTGGCAGTGAGCCTGTGAGAAAGTGCTTGATAATGCGTGAAGATATCTACGGAGTGACACATTGACGAAAATATGAGTAATACAAGACGTTCCAGCACTAGCGCGATGTTGTCCACTAAACCAAGCCTTCCGGTGATTTTCACGAGTAGGTTCATTCCACCTCAGACCACTCCAAACCATGGCAGTTTCATAGCCTCTTTTCCTCGGTGACAGATGATCATGTTCAAAAGCTAACTAACACAGTCCATATGCAAAGAGGTTTCGTGTTCGTGCGGAAAAAATACAAATAATAAGCATTGTCATGTAATGTTAATAAGTCCTGGTTTTGTGTGGTATTTGAGACTACTCAGTTTTTTCAATCTTTTGGAAAATATTATCACAAGGTGCTGTTTATTTAAAGAGACAATAATTCTCTCGATTCATCTGATATTCAATACTTGTCCATTCAATCGATGTCGATGCACCTCAAAACACGAGCGAACACACTTTAAAGAATTTTTGTTTATTACTTCGCACAATAATTTTGCAAAAGTCTGATTTTTAAGTTCAATTTTGAGTGACCATATCTCGGTCGACCCTCACAAGATGATGCAGAATTTATGTAGTTTTGAATTGGTATGCTGCATGAGTTGGTAGTGCAAGGCTTTAACACTATGATTCGGTGATGACATTTTCCAGTTTCTTTTGGACGTCACTGAATATTAAATTAGTGTCGGCAACAGTTGCACTTCAACTCCTACTATGCACAATGCTCTTCCTTCAGTGAAAGATAAGAACACTCCAACGTCTTTGGCATATACAGTGCTAGATGATGACGTCATCTTCGACTTTCGAATAGGTGAAGGGAGTTCATTGCACTAGAAAACTGCTAATTTAGGTTCCAAGGCAAGCACTTGACATTTTGGAGAGATGTCTTAATATGTGGACTAAATAAATCCCGCTATACTCTCTCAGGACGTAGCGAACACGTGCCCGATCCGCAGCAGACTAAACCCAAAGTCGTAACACACTTCCACACAGCACACACCTCAGTAACCAGCCTCATAAACACCGTATTACTGACACTCTTCACGGGAGTTTTCAGCCTTTGGTCTGAGCTCATTAACCACTCAGCGGCACTGATGACGTCATTATATTCATAGCTCACGAACTCATCCAGTCTTGTAGATGGCCCGTTTGTAATCCCAATTTTGGGAAAAACAGAACACTTAGACCTCTGACCTTAACTCATACTTTGCATGCCTAAGACCTCGTTTTTTATTAATACTATTTTGCTCAGTGACCTTTTTCTGTCCTTCTACAGGGCCAGTGGGTCGGCGGCGCCCCGATGTGCCAGACTTACGCTTACGTTACGTGTGTGTTTACCAGTGTGTCGGTGTGGACGATTGCAGCACTGAGCTGGGACAAGTACCAGACTATCGCCTCACCTCTCCACCATTCTTTGACGGCCACTGTGCGCAAGATGTTGCCCAGCTTCTCCGCGCTGTGGCTATGTGGCCTCCTCCTCTCCCTGCCCCCTCTTCTCGGGGGGAATGAGTTCACCTTCCACCCATCAATGGGCATCTGTGGCGTGAACTCCGCCAGTGTGTCCGGGCGTTGGTACACCTGTCTGCTCGTCTGTTTGTCTTTCATCTTCCCCTTCTGTCTTATGATCTACTGTTACGCACACATTTTCCGTATAGCGCGTACCCAGAGCAGTCGTATAGCGGCCACCATGTTGCGAATGGTGAGCGTGATACAGGCACCTATTGCCCCGGCTACACAGAACTCTCTCTCCATGAGAGGCACAAAAGCCATGGGAACAATACTCCAGCTTATCGGTTCTTTCGTGCTAACTTACCTCCCGTACGCCGTCATTATCCTCTACGAAGTCATCTTTGCCGTGCACGCCAATATTGTGTTCGTTTCCATAGCAACCACGTTGTTTCTGGCTGCCCCCTTCACCCACGCGGCCATCTACGGGATCAGAAATCAGATTTTGCGCACTTCGTTTTATCGGTATGCCAGACGCAAAGCTCAGAGATGTTGTGCCAAAGACAAACGACGCGGGAGTGTCAAGTCTCAGGGCCGGAGGGTGCCGAACCACCTTAAACTGCCCATGAAGTGCATCGTGAAGAGTGACGGTCGACAGTACGTCCTCAGGCGCACTCTCTCCTACCAAGACAAAGATGGCGGAGTGGGGCGTGAGGCAATTGGATTGGGCCACGCCGAAGGACTGACTAGACCTCATTCATACAACGTCCTTCAGAAAACATTCAATGGTCGGGGAGGTGGTGCGGGGAATGGGGGTGCTGGTGGGACAACTCTTGGCCAATCCAGTCCTCGTCAAAATGGTAATGTAGTAAAGCACGAAAAGGAGGTATCGTTCTCGGACCAGAATGAGATCTCGTACATTCTTCCTGACGGCCTGTCGCACGGCACGAGACCGGAAATCTCCTTCTACAGCAAAGACATTATGAAAGAGATGAGTGTGATGGACTCGGAGATGGAAGCTCTGAATGGGCCGGGGTTCGAAGACAGAGAGGAGAAACCAGTGTCTGTATTCCACATCGGAGAGGAAGACGAGGAGGACGAGGAAGAATTCCATTAACAGAGAAAGGATTTGCGGAGCAGGTCATTATTTTGTTTTGAAACAAAACTCCGTTTCGGACAAATATGCCAGACATGTATTGATATTTGATCAAGAATATTGTTGTGAGAGGGAACAGGCTATCTTATTGTGTTAAATTGAATCAACAAAAACATATTTCTGTCTATAATTTAGTTATGTTTCTAATTTGTTTGTTTGTCATTAGTTTGTCATTAGTTGGTTTCTTTGATTAGTTTTGTTTTGCTTTTTTTATTTCGAGAAATCGTCATTATGAGTCATATTTTTTAAAAATCCGGATTATAATATAACTTTTGAGCCTCTGTGATACATTGTAAGTTAAGTCCATGTGATACCCTGTAAACCTTCAGCACCATTATTTGATAATTGTTTTCCACACGAAATGGGGCGAGGGTGGAAGGAGTTGGGTGTGGGGTGGGGGTGGGGGTGGATGTGGGCAAATTAGTCTGAATTGTTGGTGCTCCATGAATTGATAACTTAATTGGGGAAACAAAATCTTGAGTCTGGGTTGAGTGCACGAACACAGTAGGTGAAAGGGGCTGATATCGAAGAGCCTTTAGAAGGCCGGTGTGAGCGATAAGGTTTTCAGTGATTTGTTTAGATATATCTCACAGATACTCAGCAAAGTTAAAAATGTATTTTTTAAAATAACTTTTGTTTGATTGTTTTGGTAATTTCGGAACATTCAGAGAAAAAAAGGATAGATTTTTATTATCTCTTCTTGGTCATCCCATATAACAAAAAACATTTTACTCGATGCAGCGGGGAGATTTTTTGAATTTGTTACATTTCCATGCTTAAATTTGCTTCTCTGATCTCACAATTGCTATATTTTTATAAAGTATTTCCACTTCATTCAAAAAGCACAATTGTAACTCTGATCAACATTCTTTCCTCTCGTGAGCATGTGTGCTGATGAAGAGATCACGTCCAAGAGGAAACATATTTCTGTTTGACGAGTTTCATTTTCTTCTATTAAAGATAACGTTCAGCAAAGACTAACATTCGACAAGGGCTTTAACTATTATTTTTTTTACCTAGTAGGTGTCTTTTTACGCCCTGATCGACACAGTTTAACTCATTTAGAGGGAAGGCATCGACGTTACTTGTCAGGGCCTACCTGGACTGAAAGGGATACATCCTCCCAGCAGAAAGACCGAAATTCTCGATAAAATCACCCCCACCCCCACCCCCTAAATCCGTCCCAATCAGGGTAAACGAACTCAGAACAGCTTTACTGTAGACGCCGTTGTACTTAAGTTCGAAATATTATGTTTATATTTGAGCTGGACTGAGTTCGACGAAATTATATGTTCTACATACTGGCTTTGGTTTGATCAAGGCTGCCATTTTACACGTACTAAAATTCTACATGGGCTAGCATTCTAGATAGGCCGAAGTTCCCCAAGGCCTATAGAATACAAAAGTGTAAGTTCTACAAATGTTTCAGAATTACTGATATCACATTTTCGATCATCGTGAAATATATGTTTTTTAAATCCCAAAAAGTGTATGGAATAGGGGTCAGGTTCTTCGCGTCGCCCACAGAAGACTTGAGTTCGATTCCCATAAAGGTGTGTGTG
>NW_004797673.1:342838-346737 GCF_000002075.1 Aplysia californica
TATGTAAATTTTCATCTTTTCAGCCCAACTCACGAGGGCTGAGAACGTTCTCGGGCCTATGACGTTGTATTTCCTAACCCAGTCTAGTGAAATGTTTTGTATATATTAGTGTTGTCGGTGAGGAACATAGGGTCCCATTGCTCAAAAGGAATCCGTGAATGGGTTCATTGTACTGTGTTATTTGTTATATTCGCTGATGTCTCTTGTGATCATCACAACATTTGTGTGACTTTGGTGAGCGTATTTACCCGCAAAAACAAGCACAAGGTGTGAATTTATTCAACTGGGAAAGTTTACACACAATTTTAATGACGACACATTATAATTTGTCAATGGAATGCATTTGAGAGCTACTCGTGTCCTTGTACATTTTATGTCGAATGAAGGCACTTCTGTCTTTGCCTTCAACGTATTTATATCGCTCAGTGTGCCCACCCTTCAAAGTAGCCTATTAAAAAAATCAATATACAAAATACAAAAAGCGTGCAAAGAATAATTAATAAATATAGACAACAGGCTAATAGCAAGTTAATAAAACACGTTAAAGTAGCTCTGAATAGTTCAATGAAATGATTCAATTAAGTGTATGGGTGATCAAGTTCAAAGCACGCTATTAACAGTATCACGTTATCTTCCTTGGGTTTTTTTTCCGTTTCCGAGAAGGTGTCGTGGCGACGAGCGAGACAAACAGACAGTGTAGGTTGGGGCGACCAGCCGGTCTTAGTTTGGTCACCCTGCACTAGAAAGAACGATATAAATCTTTGTCGAAGTGGCTCGAATCTGCCTTTAATGTACAATGATGCGCCATCCTGACGGGCCAAATAAGGCAGCGGAAGATTGTGCAGTTTTTAATCATATTGTCAAAAAGTTCAAAGGAGTTTTCCAAAAGATGTTGGAAAACTGTGAATGGATTTTTTAGTATTGAGTATTTCTTAGGTATTTAACAAAGTATCTATTTGAAATTCTATATTAAGCTTATACGTTGAAGTAGTAGACCTCTTCCGTTAGCCAATTATCAAGACTTTTATTTCATTGATATTTTTTCAGGACAGAACAGTGTGGATGTTTGTTGCCCCCCTGTTCACCATGGGGAGGTGGAAGACGAATTTCGAGCACGGCAATGTCTTTATGAGAGCACTTTTCTTAAAAATCGCTGATTAAAATGCTTGATAAAAGTGGAGTTCAAAGCGATATTTATATTCTCACTGGAAACATTCTTTGGGCCATCTTGTCGAAGAACTCTGCACACGTTGGCTGTTGACTCTTGTAAGCTATGACAAGTCCCTGTTTTAGTCTTTCACGTTCGCTGTAACGTCTGGCAGGCAGTCTGCGCTCGTGGGATGATGATGTTATGGTTATAGCTGTTTTTTGTTGTTCATCTGCTAGTTTTTTTCCATGAATGAGAAAATATTCAGATGAGGGGAAGTAAAATGGTTAGAAAAGTGGCTATGGAAGCTTTCACACGCATTCGTTGTCCTAATAGTTTCCTGTCCAGCCCGCAAACTAGGAGGAATACCTTGCTGCTTCCGAAATGTAATTGTTCGAAACGTTATCAGCGAAATTTCGTTGTTTCGTCATTTTCTTCTTGGCATTCGGCCATGTGGGTGAAAGCAAAACAGTCTTCTAGTTCCTCCGGTTTGAGGATTGGCAGGCTAAAAAAAGTTTTAACCAGCGTCCAGTTGGAGTTTTTGACTTATAGTTCAATCTGTTGCAGCTTGCGGAACCATATCCTGGCCCACGTGGAACTGACAGGGTTGTCTCCGATAGAGTGCACCGCAAATCTGACATTAATGCGTCCTCTAGGTCCACATGGAAATACTGCGGCTGCTAATGAAATCCCTTGTCAGAGCAAACTTGTTTCAGCAGTTCTAAGAGTCTTAGATAATATGTCTTTTCGTTTTTGTCTGGGAGTAATGAGAACATGCAGAGTACAAAAATGTCCATGTTGTGTCCCATGAAAAGTATATTATTTTATTATAGTTGGTAAAAATATTTAGGGCAAAAGGAGAAAGTGCCGCTGGCCAAGGCATGGGATGATGACGAGAAGAATTTAATGTATCCGGTCGGAGTGATGAGGACAATTTCGCAATCATTATCGAAGCTGACTACGAACAGGGGAAAAAGTTCTTTGAGGGACTGCAGCGTTTCCAGGCGTCTTTTACGGAGCTTCGGCCTTGTTTTCAGACGAATACCACGCACTGGACGACATAGGTTTTGAACGTCTTTTGTTGTTATCGTAGCCATGGAAGACACGGCTCTGCACACAAACTTGGATGGTCGCTCAGTTGACTGTTCAATCGATTTTCGTTTGAGACTTTTTCTTGTTGCACACATTTCCTCTTCATGCTGCGATGGCGGTTGAAGTTGATGACTGTGCTCTTTTCCAGATTGCAGTATGGCGTTGTGCCCTGGATCTGTTGTGATAGTGGCAATACAATATTTTCTTGTGCACCTCCACCGTGTACTTTCCTTGCAACCTTATGCCAGTCTGTAGTGCCAGCCTTTGTGCAGGAGCCCCTATCGTACTTTCTCAGTCATGAAAACCTCCAGGGGCGGTTTGTTAACTGGGTAAGACCGGCGGTGCCGCTCAGATTTTTGTCAGCTGAACTGTTGACTAGAGGTTTATTGCTGATGACGATTTTCATTCAGTTTTAAGTAAATCCAAACAAACAAGTATCTACATTCAAAAACATCTGGCCGATTTGAAGGCGCTCAAATAGACAAGTGGGATTCACTGCTGCTTTGTCGCAACATAACCTCATTCCTTCACGTTTGTTATCGCGCCGGCTCGTAACTTTAAATCGTCTCCCGTCAAGCCGTCACATCGCGGAACTTCGTACTACGTACGGGGCCAAACACACGGCGTGCTTGGCTTAGGCCTAGCGATGACGTCAGTCCCATGGACAAATCCATCGTCAGCCCACAGAGCGATTAGGCCTAGGCCTAGTATATTCCTTAATTGCCAGATTGGCCTCTTTGTAGCTTACAAAATTAAGAATGAGACTGACTTGAGCAGCACAGACGCATGTATTATTTTATCAGCAAAACTGGTATTTATCTTTCAGCCTTTCTCTAACTGCTATCAGAACATTTATTGTCAGCATGGCACTATTCTTTTTTGTTTATTGACTTTCTAACCACTTATAGTTCCTGTTTGGCATTTACTCATCGTTTTCTCCCCACTAATAACTTACCTGGCCCACAGGAGTCTGGCCGGCGGAAGGGGGAATTGTCTAGTGAAGCTTAAGGAGAATTTTAACGAGGAGCGATAGGCACTCGGCTATCAGAGTCTGGGCCAGGCCTACCCCCTTCCTTCCCTCCCCTTTTCCACCGTCACCCCAGCTAGACACCAAGTTCTATAATTATCATTTGACACACTTCCCCACTATGTTACAACATAGTGTTCAGTGTTCAATTCGGAGAACTGAGAAGTGGGATAAGTACATTTGATGATATAATGATCGGAAACCTGTGTGCTAACTTTGTCCAGCTTTGTATAGCATCTGATTGTAGACTTGATCTGCTTGGGACAGCGTCACTGGTACAGTAGCAATTGACTTTTTTTCATCATACAGGACAGTTCTTATTACATATATATTTAACGGGTCCAATGCACGTCGATATTTTGTGTGGGGGTGTAGAAAGTACAAGTAAAGTACTGTACTGGAGACCAGGACCAGCGGTTTATTGCTTCTCACTTTCAGTTTGTTTTCTAGCATAGACTCAAGCAGTGTTTCTTTTTCTGTGCCGATCAAGTGAGTTTAATCTCAGTAACTTCCATCTTACATAAATTCATAATATTGTTTCTTGACGCTATTATATTACAATGTTTACTGTGGTGTGTGTGCGTGTGTGTGTGTGTGTGTGTGTGTGTGTGTGTGTGTGTGTGTGTGTGTGTG
>NW_004797673.1:347668-349488 GCF_000002075.1 Aplysia californica
CCCCAACCCTCCGGCAAATTTGAGTTTGAGACCCCTGTTTTATACATGAACCTCGTCACAAAAAGCGGCACCACTTGATGAATGATAGTAATGTTGTTTCACGGATATTGGTGGTCCGATAAGATACGTCACTCCCGTTTGTGTAATCATCATTAGTGTTGTGGTTAAATACTTATATTCGCTGTTCTTAAAATCATCAATGCTATTTTATAACATAATAAATTATAATTTTATTAAAGGTTCGTGATAATGTGAAGTATGTTTAAATATTGATTTTGCGATGTAAAAATGTTAATAACATAATATGATGTGAACGTCTTTGCGGTTTGACTATGAGATGTGAATGTGTAAAAAGTTTACTTATGTAATGTGAACATGTCTTCAGCTTATCAAAAGGCACATTGGCTAATTTATCTTTTTATTCCAGGCCATTCATGGAATTATTTTCCCATAATAATATGCTGTAGTATTTCTTAAAATCGCAAACACGCACTCACACAGACACACATTCATACACAAACTGAACATACATACTGAATGGTATTTTTTGAAAAAACAACATACGATCAAACAACAAGTGTTAGCACTTAACGATTACATTTCCTGAGAAGTATTGTGGTGCTGTTTGCATCACATGCTGATAACTTTAGAACGACAGATGTATGCCATTGGTCGATATTTATAGTAACAACCATCTTGTTTTAACGTCCCTTTACTTCCCAACTCGAAGTCAGGTAGGTACCCATTTAAATTAGAGGAGGGTGGGCGAAAAAAAAAATCCGTGGCCGAACCGAGGCTCCAACCTGGACTTTCTGCTTTGGAGACAAGCGCACTAACCACTCCGCCACCACGCCACAGTAGGCTACAGGCTTTAAAAATACTGCAAATGTGCTTTGCGGTCCTGTTGCCACCGTGAACGAAAACAAAGTGGGAATCCCTCAATAACGGAATAAGACAGCGTAAACAAACGACAGGAAGAAAGAGCACACTGTTCAACTCGCTGAAGTAGCTGCCTATTTTGAATTCATAATGGCAGTTTTGCCTTGGGGTTTTTTTTCCATATAATAAACTGTTTGGTATTTATTTTGACTGGTTTTTGTTCTCAGTTTGAATATAGAAACTAGTGAGTTGAGAAATTTAAGGTTTTTATGAACGGAAAGCGGTAATGGGTTTAACATGTTCAGTGACATGATGGTGTAGATCTAGGAGTTTATGAAACGTAGAAGTAGATTAGATCTTACATTTTAAGATCTAGATATCTAGATCTAGATCTAGATCTAAACTGAAAAAAAAATATTATAGATCTAATCAAGATCTAGACCTAGATAGATCTAGCTATCTAGATCTAGAAATAAATTATTTTGGCTATCTAGATCTAGATAGAATCTAGAACTAGAGATACCTAGATCTAATCACTCACACATGACAATAATGGCTGTCATGTAAACATTAAACGGGACCACAATTGTACAGGTGCACCGAAAAAGAAGCCATTGAAACAAGCACAGAAGCTTAAGTAGATCTACTGTTGATATGATAGTATGAATCAAGTTGCATGATATAGATCTAGAGTGTCTCCACCAATTCACAGACATAGATCTACCGCTAGGCCTAGTCAAGAGTCGCCCTTCGGTCATTCGCCAACCACGTAGGGGCCTAGATCTAGATTCTAGATCTAGATCTAGATTTAGATCTACTTTCCGAACTGCTCACTCTTGGCTGGGTGCACAACAAAATCTAGACTCTCTAGATAGAATCTAGATTCTAGATCCAGATGTTTATTCATTAAATACTCTCTCTCTCTCTCTCTCTCTCTCTCT
>NW_004797673.1:349591-352757 GCF_000002075.1 Aplysia californica
TTTTCCTCAATATCGCCACTCTCCTTGGGTGAAAATAGAATAATGTAATAGATCCCTATTCCAAACCTATTGACGTAGTGCACAACTCCCGGGGTTACCGTCGGGGACGGTCGGGGTCATTGAGAGTTCCCTGTCATTTAGGAACTAACAGTACATGTAGCAAACAGCGAGGCTGGGATCGTGGTGATTGATACACGAGGACATTTGAGGGAGGGGTGGGCGGGGGTGGGGGGAGTTATGCTTTATAAAGACTTTATTTATTTATTCTCACCTTGTTGGTATTTCAATGTGACATGCGTGACGTCAGAGATAGATATTGTTAACATGTGTTCTCTCTTTACCCGTAATGTTGAATAAACTCTGGAGGATCCTTCCACAATGTAAACCCGAGTCGTTTTTGACGATTTCATTTTCCTTTTCTTAAGGCTTTTAAAGTATCTCTCAGTACATTCTCTCCCTCTCTCTCTCTCTCTCTCTCTCTCCCTGTCTCTGTCTGTCTCTCTCTCTCTGTCTCTCTGTCTCTCTGTCTCTCTCTCTCTCTCACTCTATCCGTATATCTTTTTGTTTTATCCAGACAACCAATGTAAAAAACATGCCCAAAAAAACAACAAAACCCCCACATAAGCTGTATATAGAGAGTTGTATAATTCATCTTTATTTCTCCTCACCAGCAGGGGGTCACAACTACCGAAGATAAACATATTTTCATAGCATACGACTTTGAAGGAATACATATTTTAAAGAAGAGAGGATACTCTCTCCCTATACCGTCAGGAACATTAGGCGGAGAGCAGTAAACACCACGTTTATCTATCCCTGGCCACATCCTCCAATTTCGGCACATCCAGGCCCTGTGTGATTGCCTCATCCCTTAAATAGTGTCGGGAAGCTATAGAGGCACAATAAGGGATGAAGAGAGAATTGCAATATATATTAAACACACAACCAGCACACAATCTGAATTTGAGACAGACACAGATTCCACCTTGAAAACAATGCTTAGAAACAAAGGCACGTTTCGATAAAAGGGGAAGAGAAGGGGTAACGTAGACCAACAAAAGTAAGTTCTGAACGGAACTTGCCACACAACAAGGTCATACAGGGCTGAAGACAAGAAGTCTTACAAAAGAGCTATACAAAGAAAAGGAAAAGAGTAGGACGAGGGATATTAGATGTTGACAGGAAGGAAAGAGCAAACCACACCACATGAGTACTCACCAACCAATTTACAAAATTCATATTTTATTTAAAAAATCTATTTATTGACTGTGTTCTTACCACGCATAAAGGTGACAAGAAGCCCCACTCATCACCATCGTACTTTCAGCACCAAAAGAAAAACTGGCAATGTGACGCTGGCATTCTAGTGGTATAGGTTACAGGGCGCGTATTCGTAATATTGCAGATTCCGGGATTAAGAGACTCAGCTCGGCCCAACTTTGCGTCAATGGGAAAATCACATTTACGTATTTTGGCCAAATGTGGAATGTGGCCAGGTCCAATTGGAGATAGAAGTTAAATTTGGGAGTCCTGCCTCTTAAATAACCTTACAGCGTTACACGGATGCGTAGGGCCCACTTAAAAGTAATAACTCGGTCATCACTTTGTGTCCATTAATTTCAACAAAACTTCGAACACATAAAATTCAATCAAAGGGGCATCAAGTTTGTAAATAAAATACGAAGAAAATCTGTCAACGTGTTCGAGAAATATCAAGTTTTAAAAAGCTAAACTAAAACTGGGCAAAAACGCAAAATTTTCTTCTTCCTAAAATAACAGCGTTCAGCTACATGTACAGGGGCGTGATCGCACGTTCACGTATAAGGACAAGGCTGGTAAAAGGAAGAAAACCACACCAAATCACAGTCGTACCAGATGGATATCTCACCGTACTGAGACAGTTTAGTAGAAGTTTGGGGAGAAGGACGGGCCAGGTTCCAGTGACACGGGGGCCATATCCCACACGCCAAGAGTGGCCCTTGTGTGGATGTAAGAAAGGCTTAGGGAACACTTTATCAGCCAAAAGTTTACAAAGTGAATGGTTACCAGATCCCCCTAACTTGAGTCCAGTCAATTATTCAGTGGTTGTTTTTTTATGGACATAGTCTACGGAACCTACACATAACTGAACAGTTGAAACGCAGTGCTGAACATGGCGTCCAAATAATCGAACCAGAAACATCTCACGAGGTAATTCAAAATTTTTGGTGGCATTTTGGAGCTTGTGTGGAGAGAAATGGTCAACACCTGGAGATTTAACATAACTTCTCTGGGTTTATTATTTGACAACACCAATTTTTGTAGGCCTATTTAACATATTATTTTTATATTAAACAATTTGTTTTTCACTGCACAAACAGTGACAATTCGAAATGAAACAATAACAATGGTAGACATTGAAGAAGTTGCAAAGTTTTGCATTTCATTAAATTTAGGATGAAACTATAAAACTTGATAGTTTTCGAATTCAATTATCAATTGTCAATTTTTTTCACATTGATAAATGTAACGTTCCATTGGTTGAATTTTATTTCTTTGAAGTTTGGTTGAAATGGGTCCAAAGATGACCGAGTTATTGCCCTTTAAATGGGTTCCTTTTTGACACCCGAAAAATTTGTCAAACACTGAAAAATTCACTATAATAACCTCAAGGAATAAGACATGACAAGTAACTCTGATAATTTACAAGAGTCAATAACACGGTTTCTTGATCTGAAATACTTTGCAAAATATCTAAATTATCGTTACACGGATAACACTTTCGTATCATGAATGAAGTTTTATTATTCTTTTGGGGGGTGTTTTTATTTTCCTGCAGCTTTACTTTTTTTTTACACCATTGGGAAACATAATGTGTTGTATGTAGTGTCAAAATTGTCCAAGACGGCCACATATTGTTGGGTACAAGACAGCTGGTCTTACACAGGTGATCTTCTTGGACAGCTTCACTTAATTCACTATAATAGTAATACAGAAAACAGCAAAGTTGGAAGTGGGAAGTGGTCTTTTGTATTTATAGTATAAGGTGATTATCTTCCACAGGCGCCGTTAGAACAGGTTCGATTTACACGTATGTGTTTATTATAAATAACATTGTAATCAACATGAACATATTAACTAATATTATTAGATAAGTAAGAACACATAAAATAAAAACAAACACTTA
>NW_004797673.1:352857-355100 GCF_000002075.1 Aplysia californica
GATGTTTATTCATTAAATACTCTCTCTCTCTCTCTCTCTCTCTCTCTCTCTCTCTCTCTCTCTCTCTCTCTCTCTCTCTCTCTCTCTCTCTCTCTCTCTCTCTCTCTCTCTCTCTCTGCGCTAAAATATATTAATTTTAGTAGGCCTTGGCTAGACATACCGCCCGAGATGATCAGTAGCCTTGCATTGTAACCAATGTAAACTATCGCCAGTCCAGCGAGTTATGGTTATACGCGCAGCAGCAAAAGTGAGAGGGGCCTACGCTTGTCATATGACGTAAAGAAGAGTTGTCTCGTCTTGTCTTATTCCGTCTTGGGTCTAACAAGTTGGGTGTTACTATAAATATCGGCCAATGGCGTACATCTGTCGTTCTAAAGCTATCCGTATGTGTTTGAATCAGTGATACTATCCACTATATTTCTGCATTATGTTGGCCTACAATGTGTCTATATATGTATAATACGTATAAAATGTATGCATGATTATATGTACATTATATATCTTTTGGTAGGTGTCTTAAGACGCTCGCAACTGCATAAAGTCCTATGAGTACACGGCCACATTAAACGTTTTCAGTTTGGTAGAAATTAATTTTGAATTTTGCCCAGGTGGCGAATAAACCCTTTTCTTGTTGATTTTAGGACCACAAATAGGTCTTAAACATGCGCAACTTGCACACATGGGACCCGCGCGATGTTTTCGCCCCTTTTAGAGAAGGCTAAGTGTTAGATCTAAACTACCCTAAGGTCAAGGGTGTTGCTGAAAGACAAGCAGTAATACATGTGTGTGTCTGCGCGCGCGCCGTGTGTGTGTGTGTGTGTGTGTGTATGTGTGTGCGAGTGTATGTTGAAAAATAATACATGTACCAACATACTGTGCAACAAGCTCGGTGGGCGTTTGTGTGCTGGTGTGTGAGTGTGTGTGTGTGTATGTGTGTGTGTGTATGTGTGTGTGTGTGTGTGTGTGTGTGTGTGTGTGTGTGTGTGTGTGTGTGTGTGTGTGTGTGCGTGATTATTAGCTGAAAGTGGGGGCGGGAGGGGCGGGGTAGAAATGTATTTGAGGTCCAGTGCTGGTAAAGTACCGGTATTTAATTTTGCCGGTGCCACCCAGAGTACTACAAGTTTTCTCACAGTGTTGGAAAAGGCAATAACCAAAGTTTTGCTATTTGTGAGGCAGCGTGGTGGAACCGGGCTCTTGTCAATTTTGGGGCATGTACAGTTATTGGTATAATCTTAAAGCATGTTCACTTGTCTTTATTTGGACGAAAAAAATATACATTTATCTTGAATACAAGTCGAGATATTTGCGAATGAAAGAGCTGGGGGTCACCTGTTTTCAGAGGTAAAATTAGTGATAAAATGG
Organism: Aplysia californica; assembly: GCF_000002075.1. NCBI lineage: Eukaryota > Metazoa > Mollusca > Gastropoda > Aplysiida > Aplysiidae > Aplysia > Aplysia californica. Next base: position 354,220 of record NW_004797673.1, read on the forward strand.
CCGCTAAAGATTAGTTATTTCCTTAGCTTAAGAGTGTGGTAACTGAAAATTTACTTGTTTTGTGCCTTTCATCAACGTTTTTCAGAAAAAGCCACACAGAAATGAGTTCTTTAATGGGCATGAAAGGTGTTGAACCGAAAAACAAAATTTGATAAAAATTCACAAACCTGCAGAAAAATGCTAGTTTCTTCACTTCGATTATTTTGACACGAGCCTGATTCTACCACGCAGCTAAAACAATAACACAAGTTATAATACTACAATACATTATATTTTTCCACCGATTGAGAAAAACAGTGTCGAGATTACATCCAAAGGGAAACAATCAGTGAGCAGTTTTAGTTTTGGTTAGTTCCCTTGATCAGAGTGGGTTAAGAAGAAGAAGAATATCATTATTATTATTATTAACACTATTATCATTTTGATAAAAGTAGGGGGAGGGATTGGGGCCGGGGGAGGGGGGGGGGGAGATATGGGAGATATCTATCAGGAAACAATTTTCCTGAAGTGTACAATTTAATAGCTAACAAATACAGGCCGTGTTCTTTAAGATGTGGTTTTATTTTACCATTTTATCGGTAAATAATTTCACAATCAGAATAAGGCTCTTAAGGACTGGTGGGGCACCTGAGGTCTATTTTGGCTATTACAAGGCCTAGAGTGCCGATATTTGCTGTGGGACATCGTGTGTTTTTGGGGATTTTAAATCAATAGTTCAAAAAGTATATTGTGAATCGGTTGCTATGGAAACGGCGGCCATATTGGATTTTGTATACCTTTTTCAATCCCATTTTATTTCCTTATTTATTAACCGATTCACTTCTAATTTGGCATGCCAACAGTACATATGTAGCTCTTAAATTTCTCTTGTTGAATTTTTG
>NW_004797673.1:355200-358262 GCF_000002075.1 Aplysia californica
TGTGAACTTAGAAAAAAAATATATGCTTTAGTTTTTATTTTATGACATTTACAATTGAGATGTTGCAAAAAAAGTGGACAAAATGGAAAATTCATGTTTTAACAGACTATAAAACAAAAACTACTATATTAATCAAAAATTCAACAAGCTAAAATTTAGAACTAGGTGTTGTTGGTATCCTGTGAAAGTTACATTAAAATTGAATAAGAAATAGAGCAGAAAAATGGGATAATATTTGAAAAAATAGAATTGTGAGAAAACAGCCGATACAGGCAAGAAAAGGCTAGACAACATGTGCTTTCGCCGAAAAACCTGACAAAAAAACACAGCTTTAGGGTGTAGCAAAGCTTACATACGTTTCTGGATATTTTTCAGGAAGTGTCCAGGTACTATAATATGTAATAAACCCAATTTACAAAATTTGACCCCCCAAACACGATTTCTAGGTGCCCCACCAGCCCTTAAACACTCAGTATTTAGGTCATGTTTTCCAGTCCCGTCAGGGCATGACTTGTGTCCTTGGGAAACACACTTCACACACATTATCCTCATTTCACTCAAGAGGGAATGGGTCGGGGGCCTATGCGCCTAAAGATAGCAAAAGATCTTGTCAGTAAGTTAGTGTTTTATCACGTGTTATACACAGCTTGCACTGTATGCTTCCGGGGAAGCTGAGAATGTTTCTGAATGTCATAGGGGTTACTGAGGTAGTAATAGTGGAATAGTCCTCCGAGCAGGCTGCGGAACACGGGCTTGCACTGTACAACTTCATTTATCATTATAATTGTAGTTGTGGCTAGTTCAGTAAGTAAAAGGAGGCTGTACTCTGTAAAGATACATTTCAGAACATAATATATATATTTTACAAAAATATGACTGCTGCAATCTAACATGAAAAGCAAAATAGTTTAATACAAGAAAGTAACTACAATATAAATGTAAACCTTGTAAATAAAGTCAAATGGTAGACAGATTTACAATTTCACTTGTAATCAATGAATTCATTTAGCCTTTTGTCAAAAGGAGTTAGGGGATTGATAAATGAAATTCTTCCTCCATATTTTCTCATATATTTATATATCATATACATTATAATATGCTTGTAGCCTAATGAAATAGCTATCTGCTTTTCAATGGAAACAAAAATGACAGTTCCAAACCATGCATTGTCTAGCTTTCCCTGCCTGTATCAAGTCTTCTTTCTATCTAGGTCATTAGAAACAAACAATGCTGGCCCATCACCTGCTAGGAGATGCAGAGATGCCCAGTTATTATCAAATGCAATAGTTAAGTAAAGAAATAAAGGCGACATCATGCCTGCCAGACACAAAAAGTTCCTGGAGTCAGACGTAGCCCCCTATTCCCTTTATAGCCTGAAATAGTTTCATTATATCATATTAATACAAGACATATTCAACCAACTGAGCTATCACAGATAACAAGATAAATCCCAGACATCCAAACTGTTTGACAAAATGAAAAGATTCGTTCAATTTCAAGGCTCACATAATTGTTTGTGCATCACTCTTTTAATTGCGCAATAGTAGCGCAGCATAAGTACTTGGTCCATATTCATAAGATGTAAGTACCTTGTCCTTTCTGTGAGAGAACGGTGGGTTTGTGTGCTGGTTGTTGGGTTTTTTTGTGTTTTTTTTGGGGGGGGAGGAGGAGGATAGAGTGATATGATTGAAAATGGGCCTAAGAGACTGGGAGAGAACAAGACAAAATGATATTGCACACAGAACCAAATGTGAATAAGACTTAAAATAAAAGATGTTGAGTGATAAAGGGAAATAGAGATTAAGTTATTTAACAATGAGTTTACTCAGAGATTACTCCATGTCTTTCGGTAGTAACCAAGGCAAAAGTTTAGCATTAAAAAAAGGGGAGGCGAGAAGGAATCAGGGAAGGGGGAGGGATTAGGGTGGGGCGAGGGAGATATATTGGAGATATCTATATGGGAACATTTTTCCAGAAGTGTACAACTTAATAGCTAACAAACACCGTGATTAGGCAAATGTTAACAGTAAATTTGTCACAAAATGTTAGAATCAGGCTCTCGAAAACTGGCAAGAATAGAAACTGCAAATTTTGCCAAGAATTGCATAAATATAAATATCTTGTTTACATAATTTGTATCAAGTAAAAAATTGGTTTTACAGAAACTAAATATTAGCACACATAAAAGCTAAGTTAAGGTTGAATGTTGAATGATGACAAACAGAAGTCATTCTGGCAGGGAGTGCAAAGTCTGTTAATGAGGTCGATCAAGATCACATTACTATTGGTGATGCAGAAATTGCATTTACAAGAAAAGTTAAGAATCTTGGCATCTATTTTTATTTTAGTTTTTCAATGTCGGCTAAGGTAAATCATCTGATCAATTGCATATATATAGAAATAAGAAAAATTTGTAAAATATACATCATCTAATCAATACTAAGTATGCTACTTTTCTAATAACTAGCTTAGTTTTTTTGTCAACACTTGATTAATGTAACTCCCTGTTATCAGGAATATCACTGGAGAACGTGAAAAGACTTCAAACTGTTCAGAACAATGCTGCACATTTAGTTTTACAGAAAAGAAAGCGAGAGTCTGCTACACTTCTTTTACGGACACTGCACTGGCTTCCTGTAGAGAAAAGAAATACGTACAAGTTGGCCTCTCTATGTCACAAATGCTTGAATGATAATGCGCCATCATATTTATCAAATCTGAGTATTCTGAGATAGTACATTCCAACTCGCAGTTTAAGGTCTTCAGCTGCCAAAAAAGATGTTTCTTTTAACATCTATGAAACTTTAAACAATGGGTGAAAGGGCATTTGAATATCAAAGGCCCAAGATCTGGAATGCTTTGCCAAGTAGATCTAGTTTAAGAGAGATCAAACTCTTTCATTTATTCAAATGTAAGCTGGAGTCATGAACTGTTTTTAAACTATTAGGGCTTATTTAATAACTTTCTTAAATACATTTATTTACATTTTAACCCATACCCATGCTCTACAACATTACTGTAGGGGAGAGAGAGAGAGAGAGAGAGAGACAGAGAGAGAGAGA
>NW_004797673.1:358362-369009 GCF_000002075.1 Aplysia californica
AAGAAAAGGCTAGACAACATGTGCTTTCGCCGAAAAACCTGACAAAAAAACACAGCTTTAGGGTGTAGCAAAGCTTACATACGTTTCTGGATATTTTTCAGGAAGTGTCCAGGTACTATAATATGTAATAAACCCAATTTACAAAATTTGACCCCCCAAACACGATTTCTAGGTGCCCCACCAGCCCTTAAACACTCAGTATTTAGGTCATGTTTTCCAGTCCCGTCAGGGCATGACTTGTGTCCTTGGGAAACACACTTCACACACATTATCCTCATTTCACTCAAGAGGGAATGGGTCGGGGGCCTATGCGCCTAAAGATAGCAAAAGATCTTGTCAGTAAGTTAGTGTTTTATCACGTGTTATACACAGCTTGCACTGTATGCTTCCGGGGAAGCTGAGAATGTTTCTGAATGTCATAGGGGTTACTGAGGTAGTAATAGTGGAATAGTCCTCCGAGCAGGCTGCGGAACACGGGCTTGCACTGTACAACTTCATTTATCATTATAATTGTAGTTGTGGCTAGTTCAGTAAGTAAAAGGAGGCTGTACTCTGTAAAGATACATTTCAGAACATAATATATATATTTTACAAAAATATGACTGCTGCAATCTAACATGAAAAGCAAAATAGTTTAATACAAGAAAGTAACTACAATATAAATGTAAACCTTGTAAATAAAGTCAAATGGTAGACAGATTTACAATTTCACTTGTAATCAATGAATTCATTTAGCCTTTTGTCAAAAGGAGTTAGGGGATTGATAAATGAAATTCTTCCTCCATATTTTCTCATATATTTATATATCATATACATTATAATATGCTTGTAGCCTAATGAAATAGCTATCTGCTTTTCAATGGAAACAAAAATGACAGTTCCAAACCATGCATTGTCTAGCTTTCCCTGCCTGTATCAAGTCTTCTTTCTATCTAGGTCATTAGAAACAAACAATGCTGGCCCATCACCTGCTAGGAGATGCAGAGATGCCCAGTTATTATCAAATGCAATAGTTAAGTAAAGAAATAAAGGCGACATCATGCCTGCCAGACACAAAAAGTTCCTGGAGTCAGACGTAGCCCCCTATTCCCTTTATAGCCTGAAATAGTTTCATTATATCATATTAATACAAGACATATTCAACCAACTGAGCTATCACAGATAACAAGATAAATCCCAGACATCCAAACTGTTTGACAAAATGAAAAGATTCGTTCAATTTCAAGGCTCACATAATTGTTTGTGCATCACTCTTTTAATTGCGCAATAGTAGCGCAGCATAAGTACTTGGTCCATATTCATAAGATGTAAGTACCTTGTCCTTTCTGTGAGAGAACGGTGGGTATGTTTGCTGGTTGTTGGGTTTTTTTGTGTTTTTTTTGGGGGGGGAGGAGGAGGATAGAGTGATATGATTGAAAATGGGCCTAAGAGACTGGGAGAGAACAAGACAAAATGATATTGCACACAGAACCAAATGTGAATAAGACTTAAAATAAAAGATGTTGAGTGATAAAGGGAAATAGAGATTAAGTTATTTAACAATGAGTTTACTCAGAGATTACTCCATGTCTTTCGGTAGTAACCAAGGCAAAAGTTTAGCATTAAAAAAAGGGGAGGCGAGAAGGAATCAGGGAAGGGGGAGGGATTAGGGTGGGGCGAGGGAGATATATTGGAGATATCTATATGGGAACATTTTTCCAGAAGTGTACAACTTAATAGCTAACAAACACCGTGATTAGGCAAATGTTAACAGTAAATTTGTCACAAAATGTTAGAATCAGGCTCTCGAAAACTGGCAAGAATAGAAACTGCAAATTTTGCCAAGAATTGCATAAATATAAATATCTTGTTTACATAATTTGTATCAAGTAAAAAATTGGTTTTACAGAAACTAAATATTAGCACACATAAAAGCTAAGTTAAGGTTGAATGTTGAATGATGACAAACAGAAGTCATTCTGGCAGGGAGTGCAAAGTCTGTTAATGAGGTCGATCAAGATCACATTACTATTGGTGATGCAGAAATTGCATTTACAAGAAAAGTTAAGAATCTTGGCATCTATTTTTATTTTAGTTTTTCAATGTCGGCTAAGGTAAATCATCTGATCAATTGCATATATATAGAAATAAGAAAAATTTGTAAAATATACATCATCTAATCAATACTAAGTATGCTACTTTTCTAATAACTAGCTTAGTTTTTTTGTCAACACTTGATTAATGTAACTCCCTGTTATCAGGAATATCACTGGAGAACGTGAAAAGACTTCAAACTGTTCAGAACAATGCTGCACATTTAGTTTTACAGAAAAGAAAGCGAGAGTCTGCTACACTTCTTTTACGGACACTGCACTGGCTTCCTGTAGAGAAAAGAAATACGTACAAGTTGGCCTCTCTATGTCACAAATGCTTGAATGATAATGCGCCATCATATTTATCAAATCTGAGTATTCTGAGATAGTACATTCCAACTCGCAGTTTAAGGTCTTCAGCTGCCAAAAAAGATGTTTCTTTTAACATCTATGAAACTTTAAACAATGGGTGAAAGGGCATTTGAATATCAAAGGCCCAAGATCTGGAATGCTTTGCCAAGTAGATCTAGTTTAAGAGAGATCAAACTCTTTCATTTATTCAAATGTAAGCTGGAGTCATGAACTGTTTTTAAACTATTAGGGCTTATTTAATAACTTTCTTAAATACATTTATTTACATTTTAACCCATACCCATGCTCTACAACATTACTGTAGGGGAGAGAGAGAGAGAGAGAGAGAGAGAGAGAGAGAGAGAGAGAGAGAGAGAGAGTGAGAGAGAGAGAAGAAGAAGGAGAGGGACAGGGAGAGGGAGGGAGCAAGGAGCAATGGAAAGGGGGAGGGGGGGGGATATATTTAAAATACATTTGTTAAAAGTGGGACTACTCAGAGTGAAAATGCTGCTGGAACAGAACAGACCAGTAAACATACATAAGTAAAAATATCTCAATGACCAGTTTGCACAGGACGTCTTCAAACCAAAAAGAATACCTCTACAAATAATTACAAAACGATTGTAAGATAATCCACAAATCATCAACAGAGTCTGCTCTGGTGTCATGCAAACTTCAGACCAACAAAGCGCTCCTGAGTGCGTGTGCCCAAAAACACAAAACAAACATTTGAAAGCATCATTAACCAAGTCTTCAGACCAAAAAAAGGAGCTGAGCTAATTTTTAAGTTCACCATATTATTCCATGTGGTTGATATGAATTAACGGGAGGAGCGCCCCTCAGTTTAGCTGATTTTGGGTCAAGCTATGCAAATTGAGATGTTCGAAGGTTGTTTTTTTTAAGATCAACCAGTTCTTCCTCTTAAAATAGCAAGGAGACAATTGAGAAGGTCTTTATTCTCATCGTAAATTGTCTTTGAACACATGACAGTGAATTTTATTTTCGTAATAATTGTCATTTTTCTCAAAATGTCTTTTTTTTGTGCAGTTTTCCCCCTCATCTTTCCTTAGTTTTCATCCCTTTGACATGAAACTTTCAGGAAAAATAGATGACAAGGATGCCATCAATGTAACAAAGAGATATTTGCGGAAAAAAAAACCCCACTTTTCCATTGGCAAGCGATTAGGCAATGAAAATTTAGAAAAGGTTTATATAGGCCTACATTAGAGATATTCTCATATTTTTTTCTATTACACTTATTTATTGAAAAAAGCTTGCTGTTACGTTGATAAGGACTGATTCAGGCATACTAGCTCTCACCAAATACCAGTAACCAAAAAAGCCTTAAAGGGATTCGAAATTAATTGTTTATTTTCAAGATGGCGGCCGTTTCCATAGCAACCGTGGTAGTTATGCAAAAAGAAAAGTACGTATTAATAGATTTTTCTATTGCCTAACTTATAAATGTGTATTTGGATGTGATCTCCGCCAACAAACATAGAAAATAGACCTTGAGGGTAGCTCCTTCCGTTTACAAAAGCTTGAAAAGAGTGCACAAAGACATGTCAACAAATGTTTATTATCTGAGCAGTCAGGAAACCGGCAGTAGTATAAAATTCCATCAACAGGCAAAATATTCAACATGGTTCATGAGATCAAGCATGGTCAACAAGGTCAAAGAATTGAGAGTATAAATACATGTTTCTGTAAGCATTGAAGTGAGTCAGATTAGAACATCATCACTTTTCTGTAAAACTTTCTTGAACAAAAGAACCAACTCGTGAAAAAGACTTGGAGTTGGAGTAAATTCTCTTGGAAAGTTCTGTATATCATCACTTATTGGAGGCAACATTCTACCTATTAATCGGGCCTCTACAGTTGCCCCGCCTGTAATACATGAGACATAAACAGTTCCAAACAAAATGAATGCTCCTTGTGTGGAAATTTCCACCAACAAAGGTGATGGTGCTTGTCGAGCAAAAGTTGGTGCATTTTCTCTGATGAATATAATAATGATTTATTTAAAAAATTGTCTCTAAACTCTAGTCTTATCTATGCATGAATCCTACATTCAACAATATGTATGGAATAGTGGTGAAATCAGAGGTGCTCGTCAAAATTATGTAATTTATTTTTCCATCTGTTGGGCAATTTTTATTGACTTTTTTGGGCTAAAAACTTTTAATGTCCATTTTAGAACATAGTTATTTCTATACGGATATTACTGAAAAATGTTGATCAAAGCCATGAAAAACGTAAATTTGCAGTTTCCAAGGGTACTCAATCTTTTGGCAGTCACCAAATTTTGGTGGCTATTTTTTTCGGTAGTTTTACCTCTGAAAAAGGTGACCTCCATCCCCCTTCAATCCCAAATATCTCAACCTTTTTTCAAGAATATGGGTATTTTCTTCTATTCAAAATAGATGGGTATGTTTTTTGGTTAAAAGGAGGACAAATGAACAGGATTTAAGACGTATCAATAACTCCTTAACATGCTCAAAAATTAATGAGCATCTGATCCCACACTGTTATGACACATACACACAAAGTCAAGGATAGGTGCGTTCTTAGTGCACGTCTCATAACCATAACAGTAGAGTTGGAAAACCGGACAGGGAGGGGAGAGGGAACCGGGGAAGGGGGAGGAATGAGGGGGTGGGGTGGTGGGGGAATGATTTGGGGTGGGGGGGGGGAGTGATGGGGAAATGGGGAGGGAGGGTAGAAAGGTTGGGGAGGGGGATGTCATGATCTCATTACAAATCTATCGACATAAATTGTTAAATTTTTCAGATTTTGTCAATTGACACTGAAGAAACAAATTTACTCGATTTCAGCCACTACTTCCAGAAACATCTTTTCAATGTAGAGACATAAAAGAGTACATGGTGTAACTTTGTGGACATTGCAAGATTTGTTTTGAAAGGAATACAACCCAGACCCACTGTACAGCACTTGGCAAAGAAACCTGTCTCACAGAAGGAACACTGTTCACTATCATCAATGCTTAGATGCTATTACATTCAACATTAGATTTTTACAAATGTCTCGCTTTATTTCCTTACTTATATTCTTCTTTTCTGAAATCACTGGGACAAATGCACAGCAATTTAAGTGGCCTATTTCTGTTGAACAGGGCATTTAACTTATTGAAAAACTGGTCCAAAATGTATTCAGTTTAAAGGAAAATGCATAGTTGCTGCATAATATAATATTCATGTAGCAACCTTCTCTACTTTGACTTGGGACAATGTATAAGTCCATATTTTGACCACTGTCCTTCAGATCATTTCTTTTGATCACAGCATTACAATCTCTTTGTCCTTTTCCATTTTCACTTTGGCCATCTAACTTTTATCTAGTCGCTCTTAATGCTAGAAGTTGCACCTTCTTTTCGTATCCTAGACAAGTCTTTGTTGTCATTAGATCTACTACTAGTTGTAACTTCTTTGTGGCTCATGGCAAGGCAAAACTCATGGCGTGGATTATCTCCACACCCACGACACTCTGCACTCCCTGCCCCCTGCACCAAGTGAGCACCACCCATGACTTCAGCTATACACTGCTGCAGAAGACTGATATACGCATGTCGCTCCTTCTCCATATTGTGTTGGTCATTCACATAGCGACGCGCATTGGTCACTAATGTTTGTCTTACATCACTGCTGGACAGTAGCAGCTGAGCTTTCTCCAGGAACATCTGAGCCAAAAAGATTAATTTGTAAAGAGTGCCTTAAAACAAAAATCTCTGTCCAAGTTGAAACCTAAAGCAATCTATATATGATATTCTAGAAGCATGCATTTGAACATCCTTCTTTGCTAAATAAAACAAAAATTAGGTAACCTCTTTAGTCTGGTAAGGGAACTGATACTTAATTAAGTTTGAACTAATGCATTTAAAGACTCCAAGTAAGTATTGAACTTATAGAAGTACCTCATAGCATGGGCCAAAATTGCAAGTGAAATGCCCTACTAAAGCATAAAATTAAAACTATATCATTGAAAAGTAATGAATTTAAAAAGGAACAATCCTCTTGCTAAATAATAAATGAACACCAGGAAGCAGATGAAGAGAAATGAGGCTGTGTTCATGTGTAAACACAGTGTTTCTAAAAGTTGACATTCAAACATGTTTTTGCAACTCAAGAGTGTGCATTTACCTAAGACCATCACTTAAAACTTAAATAAACATAACACGGGTGAAATTTCATGAAAGTTTGGGCAACAGACAAGGGGGTCTGATTTGATGATAACAAGAGTTAATCCATCTTGATCTGTACTGATGATGACCTTTAACATCCAAGTAGGAAGAGAGGTGACTGATTGATAGTAAATGATAAACGCACCCATCAACACAAATACGAATCCTGGCTGCTTCGATCCTGTCTGTCAAGACAAGCCGGTTGTGAGTAGGAAACAATATTCCCTACAAAAAGACAGAGATGCTCTATAATATATCTCCCCAATTCAACGACCAAATTCACATTTTCTGCGTACAAGCCTTTAGCCTATCCATTACACCACAGTTGCCTGTACTGCAAGAAATATTTTGGAGGGAACGTGGCCAAATGGGATGTACAGCACCTACCTGCGGAGAATCGAACAGTAGTCCAGTGAGTCCATTGCTGACAATAGCACAGTTGGCTGGGATATCTCGTGCCAGGACAGGTAATCCAAGCTTCATAGCCTGCACACCCAGTCATGGAAGATGGGATTAGATTGTGGGAAAGCTATTCAACTGTTTTAAATTCAGAAAGCAACCTTTTTCAGGAGACATAAAGAAATGTTTCATTCTTTTAACAACTGTACCTACAGCATGCATATTTTATTGCTTTTTTCAACATTTAAAATTTGAATTTTTACTAAACATTCATCAAGCACATGCAACGTTATGTTTTTTAAAATCAAAATTTTGGGAATAGTACGTCTGAACAGCTGGTTAGTGAGATGTACTTTATTGATCCAACAGAGAAGGAAATTGACAGTGAGTGTGCTTTTACTGGTTTCTTTGTCATAAAATATAAATATTCAAAAGCATATCAACAAGAAAGCACCAGCATCTGAGGTGTAGCGGTTACGTATGCTGCCATCGCACACAAAAGATGTGAGTTCGATTCTCATGTGGGGAGGTCTTTTTCATCTAGTACCCCTGTCTGTCGGTTAGGATGTTGTATCCTGGGTTGGTCCTGACAGCCAGGATTACATTAGATCACCTATATAATCTAAATAGTGTCAATAAAGACGTAAGACACCATCAATCACAATTACAATAGACTCTCAAGGCAAACCCTCACTTAATACATTTTCATAGGAAAAAAAATTGTCAACAACTGAATATATAAAAATGCACATGCATGTCGTACAAATCATGTAATTTGTATGAATAAACACCAGGTCAGCAACTTTATACAAACACATCAAACATGGTTGGGTGTCAGCATACAGCACTCTCTTTGATTTGATTCAGTCTCTTGTAAAAAAACATACCCAAGTCACCACACATTTCATTGCCTTGGTCATTTGTCATTGCTTGACACTTTCAAGAAACTGTTTGTTGGTTAGTTTGTGTGAAAAAAGATGCAGATCCACACAACCACGGTCATTCAATGCAAGGGAGAAGTAAAACAGACAGACAGAAACGATAAAGGGAAAGTTAAAGAAGTAAAATCCTTGCAGTGGCACCCTACAAGGAACCACTTGAGTTGCTGAGTTCACTCAACCACTAGAGACTAATGTTACTTTCAAAAGCATGGGTAATTGCTCGACCTAACTTGTAGGGACAACCATTTGAGTTGACAACTATTTCAGAGATACAGGACAACAACAATTGTCAGTGCAGCACATATTTATTTGATTATGGTCCAACTTAAAACACACTACATGATATTTTCTTTATAAAGGTTGATGGGTGCTCTGAAATGGTTTACTCCTTCTTTCCTATTAACATTTATTGTCTTTATCTCTCTTCCTTCTTTTCTTTGTAGGTTACTCTCCAGTAACACCTCGAATCTCTGGCCCTTATATTAAAAGACCTAATTGTTGCAGGTGCCATAAAACGCTTTCTAAAACTAAATTACAACTAAAAACTAATCACACAGAGTATGTCCACTGTCAATATTTTAAAATAATCCAGTATATAGTACAATTTTTTTCCCACACGTTTTGTCCCTTAAATAACAGTATAAATCATGAGAAGAAGGTTTAGAGAAATTTGTCGTTAAAACAAAGCCTTTCCTGAAATACCAGAATGCTAAGAGAAAGCTGTTAAAATATTAAATATACTTCTCACAAAAACGGATAAATTCCGTGAGTGTATCATATAGGAAAAACAAGTTTCTTCTACAAATTCAAAAGTTTTGATCGTAATTTGTGCCCAAATGTAGGCTTCTTCTGTCATGAAAGAGTCATTTGTCTTTAGATATCGGCACATTCTCAGAAGCCCCAGTGTTTCTGATCTCCTTCATATTTTAATGTGTAGTTAGCTCTGTGGTACCACAGAACACCCGGGTGGATAGCTTGGTTCAAATTCCCATGAAGGATGATTAAACTGAGCTACCCTGAGAGTCACCTTGGCTTTCTTGCCATAAGCTATTATTCTACAGCATGCAGAAGGACTCCCAAAATCTGCTATCTTGCCTCCAAAGGAAGAGTTTCAAATTCATGGTCCACGGCATCAACTTGACATTGAAATTCAGTGTTAGTGCGGACTTGACATTGAAATTCAGTGTTAGTGCCGCCAGCGCGTTTTTCTCTGAGGTTTTATATTCCTAATAACTTAAGGGCTAGCACAGCTTGAGCTCATGACAGCTTCTGGTGGTGAAAAACCGTTCATATTTTGAGCTGCTTTCAATAAAAATTGAGAAGATTAGGTCAGCTGAACTTTTTCTTTTAATACTAGAGACCTTTTGTTGTGGAATATTTAATACCGCCTCGGCTCACTAAGATGCTACCTCCAGAGGCTCCAGGTAAATTAAGTTTGAAATCACAGCTCTCAAACAGTTTAACAATGTTGAAAAAGGAGTGAATTCCGTATTTTGTTCATCATGCATGTATATAATTATTACTCACTTCCAGTATGGAGAGACACATGCCTTCGCTGTCCGACGTGTTGACCAGAGCTGTGGCCTGGGTCAAGGCCGCGTGCACGTCTTCCATGGGGAGACCAGGTAAGTACACAACACCGGGCGATCTGTGGGAATCAAACTTCCAGTCAACGGCTACAGCACTTTCATCAACATAATAATAATAATAATAATGATAACAATAGATAGAATTTGTATAGCGCAGATCCCCGCTCAACAGCAAGCTCTATGCGCTTGACAATCCATACTATTACCCCAGCAGACCAGAGGGCAATTTGAAACAACCTCACCTTCATACAGAACAAGCAGCCATTTATAGGCGCTAAAACACTAACATACTTACAACATCTTTCGCTGTCTATGGCCGGGTACCCATTTCCACTTGAGTGAAGTGAGGAAAATTCGTGTAAAGTGCTTTTTCCAAGGACACAACGTCGGACCCGCGACTCGAACCTCCGAACCCGCAACCTCACGATTATGAGTCCAGTAGTCTAACCACTAGGCCACCGATACCAGTTATAATTCAGGTCATCATGGAATACATAGTGTAATAATAATAATAAAAATAATAATAATATAACAATAATAATAATAATAATAGTAATACCAATAATAAAAACAATAATAATGATAATATTACAGTAGTCTCTGCCTAAGAGTCTGATGCTCGGGAGCAAGGAAAATGCGGGATCTTAGGTGAACAGGATCTTAGCCGATGCACCAAGGGAAAAATCTACTGCACTATCACAACAGGACCAAATTAGCTGTCTATATTTTTTAAAATTTGGTACCCAAAGATGTGCAGTGTCATGTTTGTCACGAAGGAGAAGAAACATTGATTGCTAGTGAATTAGATTCTCTTCTTGTGTCAGTAACTTCCTGAAGGAGCCTACTGAAAATAAATGAGCCATGTTCAGTGAAGGCTGTACTTATCACACCTAAACGCCGTCTTACCAAATGCAATCAGCAACAACTGTACCAGATAGAACAAAATTGTGGAACAAAAATACCTTGAAAAAGAATAAACGCAAATATGGAAGTGGACAGCACACACAGTGTAATCAAAAGGTCCCTGAAAATGGTATGGTCTATGTGCTCATGGATAATCTTGAAAGTTTTTAAGAAAACAAGACAACATCCCCCCC
>NW_004797673.1:369109-373133 GCF_000002075.1 Aplysia californica
CCGACCATGCAGACCTGGCTGAAACAAAATCGACCCCATTGTCACAAACGTTCATTGTTTTTGATACACACTGAACAAAAACAGCTAGTACAAATGGAACAATAAGAGGAATGTTTTTCTTTACCAACTCCACGAGGCCAAAAACAGTCCTGCCCAAGAAGACCCAACGAAATAACTGCAATAATTCTCTTAACTTTATAATTACTCTTATAACTATTATGCTTTGCTTTTGTCGATTACTTAAACGGTCAAGCAACCATTGGCGCTCGTCAAGTTGTGTTGATTAACATGATCCAAACGTCTTAAAGCCGTCATACTGTCACTTGGGGGGTTGAATCACGCAGATTTTGGTAGGTTTAAACCACCTATGTCCAGTAACTTATGTAAGAAAGCTTTTTTTTTTTAAAGGTAGTTACAGACAATCGTCCTACACAATATTATATTGTATATCTGAATTTCAGATTTATAGGCACTAGCATAAAAAAACAGTTTTTTGCTTCTCCATAAAAAATTTGTCTCTTGGCACTTAGGACTTAGGCGGTTGCATCAACTGGCTAGCGAATATAAATCCACAAGTCTAGATTCAAGTGACATCGTTTATAAGCCATGACTGAAATTATGATATAATGTCCACTACAGACGATACAGATAGTAATTAACACAGGCGGTCAGGAGGGATTTCAGTTTCTCCATTTTGATTCATTTTTATGTAAACCTTTTTCAACACAGTTGAGGTTATTTAATACACACAAACATTATACCCAAAGATGGACCTCCACAAAATATCAAAGCATGCCTTTTTCAAAATTAATTCAGACTGACACAGATCAGCTTAGCAGAGGGCTTATAAAGTTAACTTTAAGAATCTTCACCTCTTTCAAAACTGTTTAGACCAGTACTTGCCTACCAGTTGGCCATTGGTTACTTTGGTCGGTGGAGCGGATCATAGTAGTGACAGATATTATTTGATGGCCCACTTGGAAATACATGCAGCTGGGTGTATGAAAATGTTAGCCTCTGAAAGGTGGAAAAACTGGACACTGGCTACAAAAAAAGTCAACGACCACTGATTTAGACTGTTATGCTTAAGAGTCTATACAGAAATGTCAAGTTCCCAAAAGTAAAGTCTGAGAATATCAAAATGTAGTTTCCTCAACAAAGACAAAGTCCCAGTTGCTGACCATACGAGAAGGGATAAGAATAAGCCATCACAACTATTTCCCTTTACAATCAAACATTCTAGCACATTCATATATTTTCGACCAAAAAAAAGGTATTTAAAAAATAAGTATCAGTCACATTGAGCTTACTTGTTCACGGCAGGCTCAAACACTTTACTGACGTATTCTTGGTTTAGCTGAAAATACAAAAAAAGAAAAAAAAGTACACAAACTTTGTTAATAAACGTAATGATTCTGGAAAGCTTTTTAAAATATGAGTGGTTTTTTTAACCCAAAATTTTCACCATATAGGAGATGGGCTATGATTGACCCTGCACAGGGCCAACCTGGGCTTAGAAGAATACAACATCCCAGCACAAAGATGGAGATATTCAATAAAAATAAGAGACACAACTAATACGAGTCTAAAAAAAAACATGCTTACAAAAATAACTGTTGTTCTAATAACAATAACGAAAATAACGTTAAAAACAGGAAAACATCGTACCCTGTACTGTTCAGTAGAAAAACGATTTTTTAAAAACCTTCAGAAACTTCAAATATGAAGAAATGTGAACCCTTACCCTATGACCAATAACAACAAGGAGTACATTCTCCTCTCTGGAATGCCATTCTGAAACACACAAAAAGCAAAAATGAAGTAGAAAGTTTGAAGAGGGAAAATGCAAAAGTATCTTCATTTGAATCTGCAGTTGTTCACTTGCTGCACCAATTTGCACAAAATAATAAGAACAAGTTGAGAAGAATTCTACAAAGTAACAGGGAAACAGTATATGACTAGTAGTTAGCTCTTCAGGCACAAAACAACCATGATAATACACAAAATTTCAATATGACAACTGCAGCTAAACCAACATAAAAGTCTAATACCACCACCATCAATAATAAAGATAAAAATAATTACAACAAAACTGCTACACTAAAACCTGCAGTAACCGTACTAACAACACCACTAGCACCACCATCACAAGAACCACCAACAAGCACTTCAGTAAAAACAACAGTGCCAGCAGCAGCAACATGACCAACAATAGCACCCAGTCACCTGACCACCCAGTCACCTGACCACCCAGTCACCTGACCACCCAGTCACCTGACCACCTGACCTGGTTTGTCTTTTTTGTTTACTTTGGGTTGTGTTTTTGTTTTAGTAGAGAAACTTTGGTTTCATGACACTAGCAACAAAAAGAAGTTTATAATTATCGAAGAATAGAGAGGTCTTACCACGAGAGAGTAACAAAGAAAAGGAGGAGAGGTAACCAATATAATTTAATACCACACTGCACCATCCGCCAAACACCCACACTCACCTTGAAAGGCAGACACCAGGTAGGTAGGGTTCTTGACCGGTCGTATTCCAGCAACCAGCAGGAACAGTTTGAGTGTGTCGGGAGACTGAAGACATGCTAGATCAGGCTGCTCCTCACGGAGATGTGAGAGTAAGTCGAACTGTGATGGGGCGGTCTCAACAGCTGGAAGGGACGGGGGAGAGAGAGGAAAGGTTCAAACACAAAATTTTATCTCTGTGAGGGTTCACGCAGAGGACGGACGCTATGCCTGTGGATGGCTTTTGATCAATACGTACTCACGTAAGCATGAGTTTGAACACTGACAGTTTACACACCTGACCATCACTTTCGGTTCAGTCTGCTAAAGAGTCTGGTGTACATGGGGCAACAGGCTCTAGTCTGGCTACCGGAACGGATACATATGAAATCATTTATGCTTGTTAAGTTTTCTCCGCATACCACAAGGCTAACTTGGAATCGGAGTTGCAACTGCAGTAATCTATAAGTAATCGAATCTACGAGGGGCAAAAAAGCGCTGGGGTGAAAGTGGACACATTGAAATTCAAAAAATGAAAATTGCGGGATGAAAACGGATTCTCCCCCTCATGGTGTTAGCAAAATAAGAAAGAGGAAGAACCCTCACCTTGGGAAATGACCTTGAGACGCTCCGGACATAGGTTGGGCCACAGGAACAAAGCACGATCTTTGATGGTCTCACTGAAGCACACAACATACCTGGAGGAGTTTGGGTTTGAGTAAGAATTAATTATTTTTTTTTACTGTGTAGTCATTTTTATGCCTCCATCAATACAATTTAGATCAGCAGAAAGACTGACATACACTTGAAAAAAAATTCTCCCTACATAGGAATCAAACTTGTGTCTTCAGCGTCTGATAGCAAAATGCCTTGTCACTACACCAGACACACTGGTTGAGTGTGAGATTGTTTTAGTGAGTGTTTGACAACTTCTTTTTTAAACACAAACGGCAGTGAGGCTGATTAGTACAATAATAAAACAGCAGAAACACACAACAAGTACATGAGTTGTGACAGATCAGGGTACCATGTATACTCACTAATAATACAAGCAGTTAAAAAATAAAATAGGTCCAAAAAGTGTCCCCTCCCCTCCCCTTTTCCCATATATAGCGCTCCATACTGCCATGTTCGACCACAGAAAGAGGAAGTATGCAAAATAGGATTTTAATTGAGCAATTACCAATATTTTGAACATTTATTGACCGATGGTGGGTTGTTTTTCTTCTCTACTTCAACTATTATATGTGTATTCCAAAGTTATGCAAGCCAGCTCAAAGAGGAAGAGAGCAAGGTACGAGGCCAGCTTTAAAAGCTACTGTATACTAGATTTCACACATTGTCATATTAAGCCCCCTCCAGCATGACAGAAATTCACCCCTCATCATACAGAATAGTATGCGACTGAGCAGTACACATCAGAAATATAAAAAAACAAGTACAGTCCAACCTGCTCTTACTTAACATCCTCCAGTTCAAGACAACCACATGTACAAAATAGCACTTTATACTCTCCC
>NW_004797673.1:374295-398384 GCF_000002075.1 Aplysia californica
CACACACACACACACACACACACACACACACACACACACATAAACACACAAAATATACTCTTTAACATTTTTAACTTGACACCTCATATGGCAATATCTTGATTCTTAGTTATCAAATTAATCTGAATATTTCAGATTAGACAGGGCATTCATTTTACGAGGGAAACACATCGAATGTAAAGTTAAGAATGTTTTTAATCTTCAATTTGGACCTTAACAGTTGTCAGGGGTCTAAATCATACTAAATGAGAAGTTCAGCTTTTGGTGACGTGTGATGACATCTGGCGTTGTTCACATCTTCACATCGTCGAAGCATGGGAGGGATGAATCGTGGATTGTCTATTGAGGGATGATATTCCACTCTTTAATTATTAAGGCTTGTTCCCGCAAGTGATTAATTGAATTGATATTAGTGAATGCATTAGTAGAGATCATGGATGCAGAAGGGGAATCATGCATGAATACTTGAGCTTGATTTTGAAAGAAAAGTACATTGGGCACGAGAACTCGGTTGATTTAGCCTTGAGCTGTTATGTTCCCATGAACAGACACAAGTGTGGTCATTGATGATACCAGCCCACACCATGACACAACTTCCACCGAAATTATTTGCTTATCTGAAGCAAGCTTGGTCGTAAACTTTGGTGGGTTTTCTGTAGACTCTGGTCCGCACATCGTGCTTTACCAGTCGAAATTGGGACTCATATGAAAACATGCACATATTCTAAATACGACGTGACCATTACAGGCGACGCCTGTGCTCAGTGAAGTCTGTGCTCGATGTGATGGGGCTGCCGTTTTATGCGACAAACTAGCTGTACCCGTGGTTTTATGCACCCTGCATAATTTAGCAAAATTTGATCATTTTTTTGGCATAATTTCAGATTATTTTCCTTTATCATTCTTTGTTAAAATTAACAGAATCGCATAGTTTCACATTTTGAGCTCAGTTTGCATAATTAAAATTTCAGAATTTTTCTTCAATAAAACGACGGGGACAGAAGTAGCCCCTCCACGAAGGTTCCCCTCTTTCAAATGAAGAAAAACTGTAGTGTAAAATAATAGACTGTCATTTCTAAGTCTTTCCCAGTCACCCAGGGTCTCTGTTTGCCGATTGAAATTGATTTCTCAAGAGTTGCGTCAGGATGAATACGTCCACCCTCCGTTTTGTCTTTTTGCAGCGTCCTACTCGCTTGGGTCTGTCCTTTTAGGAGTTATCGTTGCCATGTGGTCCCGTGTGGTATACACAGTGTGTCCCTTCACGTTGAACATTCTTGCCAGTAACGAAAGCGGAGTGCCCACCTGCAGCATTTCAATGATGTGATTTCTTTCTGATTCATTAAGCTGAAACATTGTGAATTGATAAAGAAAAGTCCCTTTTTGAAGTTGCGAAAAATTTGGAAGGAGTCCAACTTTGCGTGTGTAGTTTTTGTTTTCAGTCACTCACACATTTTCACAATATTTGACAAAATATAACAACTCCTTGAACGATATTGTCCTATAAAAAGATAGATCAGTGAGTACTAGTGAGTACAGTTGACAAATGACATTAAGCTTGCGTGACATGAGTAAAAATTTCAAAGTAATTGGAAATGTAGCTTTCTGAGCTCCTCTTAAAATGTGTGAAGTTAAAAATGCAAGAGTATATAATATATTCTGTCACATTTTTAAGTATACTCTGTGTTAAAATGAAAATAGCTAGTTTCACAATGAGGCGATATTCTTTAAAATTTCAAGAATACGAATTCAATCAATTTTGAAAACGAAAACAACAACAACAATGTGCAATGTTAACATAACAGGTTTATTCACGACTTACAAGAGTGTGGGGGGTGGTCTACAAAAGTAACACGATTAGTTACGTTGATGGCTGCCATACATGAATCAATCAACCGCTGCACTGCCTGTTGAGGGATATTATTCCACTCTTCATGCTATATTCTTTCAAGTTGAGGAAGTGTCTGAGGCTGGGGTTGTCTCATGTTGTTCAACTCATCTCTGGTTTGTCTTGCCGTTTTGAAACGATTCCGTAGATGCAACAGGAGTATAAAAAGATCCTCTCTCGGGGTAGTTTTTCTTCTCCCACGTTGCCGGTGTCGATCCTTTCCAGATTTTGTTGTTTTCTCACGATCCATTGTTGTGTACACAGTTCTTCGTGTTACATTAATGTCTCGCACGAGTGGATACTGAGGCACCACCGAGGACCATTCCAACAAGCTGATTTCGCACATTTTCTCTCTGGGCGTGGCATCATAAAACGTAGACAAAGCAAGTTTTATCACTGGCGAATTGTTACAAAAATGACAAAGTTTGATGTGTGCTTCTTTTTTAAACAAACCATTGCCGTATCATGAGTAATTCTAATAAAATACAAAACATGTAACACGCATGCAGTTACAAAGCCACGCGCGCGTTCAGAAATCTGAAAACAGCTCACCAGCGACAGGTATATCACGTAATCAGTGTGTAAATTTGAAAGTAATTGGTGGCATAGATTATGTTTTATTGAGCTTCAAAATGTGTATACTTAAAAATGTGACAGAGTATACATCGAAGTGCATATTTAAAACGCGCTTTGCGATTAGCCCCATGTTAAATAAGACGCTGCGTCTTGAAGTGTTGATTAGCCCAGTGTTAAAACGCCGAAGCCCAGATCGCGCGCGATTTCCGGTCAACTGGCCAACTCAACCTGTTGCTGTACCGCACGTCGCAAGTTGATGTGATGTTTTCATCATCAGACGATGGCTGAACATATTTGCTGAAAGTTGGAGATGAATTCCCCTGTTGGGAGGACTTTTTAAAATCTGTTAATAGATTCGGAATCTACCAATCAGCCTTTTATGAAGATTAGGACTAAAACAGTGATTCAAACCAACGAGTTTAACTTTTTATCTCCGACAAGAACAGTTGGTAGAGACCTAAGTAACTTTGATTAACTTCACAAAGCAAATGTTTTTAAAAAGGCGGAAATAATGCTAAGTGACCATATCAACCCATTGACATCGGAATTTCAATTATAATCGACCCTCAGAAAACAACGATACATTTCCAAAAAAGCAAGAACAGACAGATATATATATATAGAAATTCATTCGTACCAACTGCAGTGAGGTTACAGAACACACATAGCTACGAGTGTGTGAGAGAGAGAGAGAGAGAGAGAGAGAGAGAGAGAGAGAGAGAGAGAGAGAGAGAGAGAGAGAGAGAGAGAGAGAGAGAGAGAGAGAGAGAGAGAGAGAATTTTACCGAGCGGGTTGTTTCGGTACGTGAGACAACTTATTACTAATGTCCTGTCTTCATCCACGACAACGACGTTTGTTTATGGGTCGTATTCAATTGCTTTCTAGTATCTGCTTCAGTTTGAAGACGGCAGCTGTGCACCCCGTGTTTTAAAAATTAACCAGAAACATACAAATACAAACAAACCCGCATCACTCCTTCTCCTTCTCCTTCTCCTTCTTCTTCTTCTCCTTCTTCTTCTCCTTCTTCTTCTTCTTCTTCTTCTTCTTCTTCTTCCTCCTTCCTCCTTCTTCTTCTTTTTCTTCTTCTTCTTCTTCTTCTTCTTCTTCTTCTTCTTCTTCTTCTTCTTCTTCTTCTTCTTCTTCTTCTTCTTCTTTCTTCTTCTTCTTCTTCTTCCTCCTTCCTCCTCCTCCTCCTCCTCCTCCTCCTCCTCCTCCTCCTCCTCCTTCTTCTTCTTCTTCTTCTTCTTCTTCTTGTTTAAATCCCCCTGGCAGGCCAATACATTATATACAGTATCGTGGTCTAGAGGTTAAGGTGTTGGCCTCTCATTCAAAGGTCCCGGGTTCGAATCCGGGTAGCGACCGAACAATTTTTTTCTCTAAAATTGTATCCTTTCACCTCCTTTCCTTCTCTCTAGCAATGTTCTGTCGTTTGCTTTCATTTCCACTTTCTGCCCCCACCCCCTCACCTCTTTTGCTCCCTCCTCTGGGCTCCTGACTCTTTCTGCCGCCTTTCTACTGCTACTCCTTGGCTCCTCCTTACTCATTACTGCTGTCTTTCTGCCACACCCCTGATCTTCTGATAGGAAAGATCTACACCTAGCCTTTTCGGACAAGGGCGAAAAATCTCGGAGGGCCAGTGTGCAAGTTGCGCACGTTAAAGATCCCTTGGTGGTCTAAAATCGATAAATAAGAGTATGCTTCGGCCGCCACCCGGGCAAAATTCAAAATTTCCTACCAACTGAAAATATTAGGTGTGTACCGCGCGCTCATATGACCTTATGCAGTTGCGAGCGCCGTAAAACACTTTACAAAAACAAACAAAAATAACCTCAACTCCTTGGGGAGCATACAATACCGACAGCCATGTACTCATTTCACACTTGAGTCGAGTGAGGAAAGCGGGTTATGTGCCTTACCTAGGGACAATATTAATTTTATAGTAACACGCTGATCGCAAGTTCTCCAAAGGAGATAGGTAAGGAATCACTGTAGAAATACGTTGTACTGAACAACGGGCTTACGACAGTAAAGTGCACGCAGAGGTATTTATATTATGTAATATGTAGGCTAGAGCGACATTACGGACAGGCCTACCGAGTTGCACGTCTTGTTATTGTTATCCAAACGACTTTGGACTTACTTTCTCAAACTCAATTTATTATAATATGATGATTATGAGAGAAGAGGTAGACTGTTTTCGTGCAAACGATGTCAGAAACAACTGTTATAGACAGAGCAACATCAAATGGACAAATTGCCGACCTCATTATACCGAATCTGAGAATTGTTCTGAATTTTTTGCATGTGCCTGTGATTTCTAAAAGACCTACATGTAATTTGCTTCGATTTTTCGTGCATATCCGACAAACATAAAGAGGTGCTGTCTATATAAGCATAAGTAATTTATTGCTCATTTAACTCAACACCGCTCTTGGCCTAAAGGTTAAGGTGTTCGCCTCCCATTCAAAAGGTCCCGTGTTCGAATCTGGGTAGGGAATGAAAATTTTCTTCCCTAGAATTTTCTCCTTTCACATCCTTTCCTGCTTTCAATCAATGTTCTGTCGTCCGTTTTCGTCTGCACTTTCTGCCCCCTCACCTCCTTAACCTGACTCTTTCTGCAACCTTTCTACTGCCACTCCTTTGCTTTTTCTTACTGCTGTCTTTCAGCCATACCCCTGATCTTCTGGAAGTTAAGATTAACACCTGGACTTTTCGGGAAAAAGGCCAAAAATATCCGAGGTCCCGTGTGCAAGTTGAGCGCGTTAAAGATAACATTTCCTACCAACAGAAAATGTTTAATGTGTCCGGCACGCTCATATGACACTACAGAGTTGCGAGCGTCATAAAACACTTTAAAAAACAACAACATTGTTTATTTCACATTTAGCCTAGTCAATCTAAATAAACACACCTTCACTCACTAGGCCTAACCGCTGGACTGACAACAACTCAGTCTTGCGGCATACGCAGTCAGATTAAAAGAAGATTAAACAAACAAAAAAAAACCAAACCCACAAATACTCAACTACCGTTCTTGTTCTACTCAAAAAGCCCCACCCAGACTGCAATTTAATACTAATGATTATATCGAGGGTACCATTCCATAAAGTCGTATCTAAAATTTGCTACTTTTCAGGAGATGAAAAAAACTGTTTCATTTCCAAACGGTTAGAGATACCGGTTTCATTTTTTGCGTGTGAGCATCAAAGTACAGTCCACGCTCATACTTCTAATGAGCTTGTGGCTGCCTATGCCACTTTTCCAGTAATGATGAGTTACGATAAACTGCAAATTAAAACTTGCAAGCAAACTGTAGTAACACCAGTTACGACAGTCAGATGTTGAAGACAAAGTGTCGCATCTTGAGTTACGACTTTTTGGATTTCAAATTTCAACAGACAGTTTGATTGCCAAATCTCAGTTATATTTCACTTACTTACAAGTACTTACTACTTTTAGGAGTAAAAATAAACACACTCCAAAGGTGCAACAGCTTTATTTTAACACTTTACCAGAGTTGAAACATACACATGAGGGTGATGTTTTCACCTCAATAATCAATAAGAGCTGAAAATTGAAAATTCAAGAACAAAACCAAACATGCTCAATGCCTGGTTCTGGAATCTATACAGATTAAGAAAAACATACAAACATTAATTTATACATGATCGGTTCCCTGCATGCAAATGCCTTTCAGTGACTCCTCTCGCAACATTCATTCAATGTATTTATATTTCTTGAGAACAAAAATACGAGGACAAAATTTCAATACACCTAAGAGAGAACAACTAACAAACGAGCCTCTTTTTTACGGAAAATCAAAATGCAGAGGGATGCATGCGCTCAGCAGTGGAACAGTTACAAATGATTAGATCTAATGGTATGGGTCATTTAAAACATGGAGATGATTAGGCTTGAACGTAATTAAAACGTACAAGTTGTTTTCAATGCTGTTTATGTCAAGGGTGCACAAGACCCTTCAATTCAGATCTCTTATACTTGGAATGACGCTTCATCAGAGTATAAACAAACACATTAGGGTGATGCTTCCACCTCAATTTGATTTAATTAAAAATAGCTGTCGACAAGAAGTAAAACTCAAATTCTGAACGCCTGGTTCTGGAATCAGTATAGAATATTATAAAAAGCATGTAAGCATGAACTTATTTATTATAGGTTCTACCCCCAGTGAGTCGGGGGGATATAAATAGACCCACTGCTTCGTCTGCAGGACGTGTAACCCCTTCAAAGACGAGGTGTCGCACACAGACTCCAACCCTCTGGGATCCGGATGCGACACAGACTTTGGTGCATCTTTCTTTTCTCCTTCCTCCTTTCTTTCTTCTTCTATCTTTTCTCCCACCGCTGACCTCAGGTGCAGCAAAAAGAGGAGTCATTCATCCCACAGAGTGGGCGCCTTGTTGACCGTGAGGTGCGACCGGTGTGGAGGGAAACCGGGTACCTGACGGTTGGCGTGAGATTTATCCACGGACTGTCCCTCGCCAACACACCTCTTTGGCCCAGGTTTTCCTCTTAGACTTAGACGGAAGGGTGGCACGGCCCATGCCACTCAATCGGTTGGGAGTTGAAAATCCTTCAAGCCCTGGGTCAATCTTGACGGGAGGGTCTTATGCGCTCTTGTGGAGAGTATAGCTCCGGAGTTGCCCTGGCACAGCTCAGGTCATCCGAGCAATGTGTCCCCTCGTTGGGCTCGATCATGGTGGGGAGCCCCGGAGCTGAACCAATAAAAACGCTCACATGGAACCTTTTTTAAACAAAGACCCTTCCCCAAATCCCAACGGTATTAAAAGTCTCTCTCGCGGAAGCGGGTGCGGTCGCCGAGCCAAGCAAATCAACCCTAAACGGAAAAGGGACCTTTACGGGAGCCTCTGCCCTCCCCACTCTCAGAGAGCTTCCGCGGCAGCTGTACTTGACAATCCGCAGCACCGATGCGTAGAAAAAGATCACAGATCTCAACCTGTTTAAAATAGGAGATGCACTGCGACAGGTTCTGGGATACATTCCTACGAATGTCCAGAAACGGTCCTCTGGTCCTCTCCTCATCAAGTGAGCATCGGATAAAGAAATGGCCGGACTTGAGACGATCACGACCTTCGGTGGTGTTCCTTGTGTGTCCGCGCGACACCAGAAGTTTAAACAGTAGAAGGGCGTGGTCCGCAGCCATGAGCTGAAGGGCTGCTCAAACCAAAAATTGTGGATAACTGTGAGGGTGTGGTCGAAGCCCGCCGGATTAGATTACTCTTCGGCGGAGAGAGACCACACTTGAACCGAATATGATAATTCTAACTTTCGATTCGTGTCGCCCTCCAGCCACCGTTCGGGCATCGTACTTGGTCTTGGACGTGCGACCCTATGTGCCAAACCCTCTGCGCTGCTTTCAGTGTCAGAAAATTGGCCATAGTCAGTCGCGATGCCGACGTGCAGCCGTGTGTCCTCGCTGCGGCAAGACTGGGCATCCTGAGAAGGAATGCAAGGCTTATACTTGCTGCCCAAATTGCCAAGGCCAGCATACGAGGTCGGCCAGTGCTTCCACTGTCGACCCCCAGAACCCGCGGTCAACAAGCCTGTCCCCGTAGGATTATGCGATTGTGCGGCCGCGGCGCGGCCATTTTTTTTCGCGTAATTCTGCACATTTGCATAATTTTGGAATCCCCGCGTTTTTTCACGTTTTTTCCCTTTTTTTAAAACAAAACTATTAATTTTATAAATTAACGCCTCGCCATGTGACTAAAGGGAAATAATCACCGTAATAAGCCGTAATAAATTTTATTTAAGTAAAAAGTTGGTTATTTCCCTTGCTAGAAGATCTTGGTTATGGTTTGGGATTTTGTTCCTTGAGCATGTTCAATTTTTCAATCCATCAAAAGTTGTTGTTCTCATGTCTGCTGATGCTACATGTATGACAGGTGTTCCTGGTTTTAGTAATGTGCCAGCATCAGAGGTCCAGATGTCCTTTTTTTTTTTTTTTTACATTTTTCTTTCCAGATCTAGATCTAGATCTACAGCTGAAAGTTACAGAGATTATATTTTTTAGTTGCTTTTTTTTTTTTGTACAGATGTGCATTGTTTTCTTTCCAAATACACTACAAATTACTGATACTGATGTGTTCTGTTTTAAATATTTCTGTACTTAAAACATAAAAGTCATGAAAATTTGTGTTAAAAAAGTGCAAAACATGTCGCGAGAGGTGTTACGGTAACTTGCAGAATTGTGCTCCAAAAACAAACTCGGCGGAATCCGACCTTCCATTTCAGAATTGCAACACCTACAGGCCACACTGTACCCACTTGTGGCCTGTATACAAGAATTAAAATTCGTCCTGGCTTCAACCATAGACTCAAGAGGATTTACTGCATATCATCACACCACCAAATTACCTCCTCAAAATAACTAACTAAATGACTTAAAGGTGCAGCTTCCAAAACCCTTTATTTTTCTAGGTGACTTTAACTTCAACGCCCACAGCCCCCTTTGGGGAGACAAACCCACAGACCAGAAAGGAAAAATAATAGATTTTTCTATTCCAAAACAGCATCTGCCTCTTAAATGATAGGTCACCAACTTACAGAAACAGATCCACTTTTGACACTTCATCCCTTGACCTCACCTTTTGTACCTCTGACCTAGTCCCAGATTTTGAGTGGTCTGTGCTGGATGACCGTACAGACCATTTCCCAATTTTTCTAAAAAAAACAATAGCCTCCAAAACGACCCGATCTCAGAACGCTTCAACTTCAAAAGAGCACACTGGGACGTGTTCGCCCCTGAATGTTCCCCAGATTCTGAATCCCACTTTTGACCTCAACTACAAAAAAATCCACGAAAAGCTTCTAGAAATATGCCACAAACGCACACCAAAAACAAAAACAAAACCTCAGAAGAACAAGATCTGGTTCTCTAAGGACTGGGATGATGCAGTAAAGAAAAAGAAGGCAGCATGTCAAAAAGAAGTCGACAACACCACCACAGAAAACAAAATTAATTACCTAAAAGGTCGAGCTGAGGCACGTAGATGTCTCAGTGAGAGCAAAAGACAATCGTTTCGAAAATACATCTCCAAAATGAACAGTCAGACACCAAGTTTTTAAAATCGCAAAAAAAAAATTTTGGAAGACGCACAGACACCACCCGGCACATCCAGAGGCCGGAAGGAACCACAGCTGAAACACAGGTAGACATCGCAGACACAATAGCTACATCTCTTGCCAACAACTCATCCCAAGCAAACTACAACACCACCTTCCAAAACATCAAATCTAACACCTAAACTTCCACTCAAACAACAATGAAACCTACAACGCAGACTTCACATCAGACGAACTAACATCGTACATCTCGGACCTGGGCAATACAGCCCCGGGTCCGGATGACATCCACAACCAGACCATTAGACACTTACCCACAGAAACACTTACACTCCTACTAGACAGAAACAACGTCATGTGGCGGTCGCACCTTTACCCAAACCAAACAAAGACCATACACACCCATCCAATTACAGACCAATAACACTAACGAGCTGTCTGTGAAAATTTATAGATAATAATATGATCCACAGACGACTCATGTGGTTTCTGGAGACGACGGCTCGCTGAGCGGTCTCCAGTGCCAATTCAGGAAAACTCGATCCACTCTGGATCACCTGGTATGCTGGGAGACCTTTGTACGCGAGACGTTTGCTGAAGGAGGCCACATGATCGCCATCTTTTTCGACCTAGAAAAAGCCTTCGACACAACCTGGAAGTACGGCATTCTCAGAGACCTGCACGCTCTTGGAATACGCGGTCACCTCCCTGCCTTCATTGGCAATTTCCTGAAAGAACCGTTCCTTCCAAGTTCGTGCCGGATCCTCCCTTTCAGATCCCCACCAACAGGAGGAAGGTGTCCCCCAGGGGAGTATCCTTTCTCCTCTCCCATGTGAAATCGAAAAAGATTCCATCTTAAAAGCACTCCAAAATAGCATAGACAACTCGTTATACGTTGACGACTTCTTGATATGCTGCCTTTCGAAAAATCCTCAACAAAGATCTATGGAAAGGCAGCTGCAAACGCAGCTGCACAAACTTGAAAAGTGGGCAAACAATAACGGTTTCAAGTATTCTCCGTCAAAGACGGCTGCAGTACACAAATACTTCTGCCGATCAGGCAGACGTGTACTGCAGCTGGATTTAACACTATACGGGGAAAGGATTGCCGTACAGGATCAGGCTCGTTTCCTCGGCGTTATATTCGACAAAAAACTCACATTCACCTGACTAACCCTTTGCTATCCACGAAATGAATGCATTCCTGAGATACAGAATCTCTTGCAAAAATTGAGTCGGACAGACACAAGAGTGAAACGCTGACAGTAGTAGTTACGACATAGAAATCGCCCGGTTCCGATGGAAAATTGGAAACCAAACTGTCGTATGTCATTGTTACGATATGTACAACACCGAGATTTGAAACCAAAGTATCGTAACTAGACTTACTACAGTTTGGATGCAATTTTTTTGCCAAACTCAAGATACGACTAAAAAACTCTGTGACATAGCTGCCTTAATATTATAGCTATAGATACATCGTTTAAACACAAGGTGGGCGTCGTTTTGTTCTTTAACATATGTTTTTTCTTCCAAAAAGTCGTATCTTGAGTTACGATAGTTTGGAATCGTACCCTCGATATAGAAAACACATCTTTATAATTTGTCGCATGAGCAGGAACATTGAAATTTGTTTGGTCTTTTGGAATTCAGAGTTGCATGCAAAATATCAGAGCAATTCACCACTTAGAAGTGTAATGAGGCCCGCAAGTTGCCCATTTGGTGTTGCCCAGACTATAGATCTAGATGTACTCTATATTGACCAGAATAAGACAACGTCATAAAAATGGAGTTTATTACAGAAACTGAGAAAGCTTCCACAATATTCAGACAGTGGCGCAAAGAAAAGTAGGTTATTAGAAACGATGGCAACTAGTACTGGCGTTTCAAATAGCACGGGGCTAATCAGAACACCTCTTTATATCATAATCCGAAAACGGCGCTTTGATTAGTGCGGCAGCTATTCAGAACGCGGCGTTTCAAATAGCATCGGCCATTATATATACAGGGTGATCCAAAAAAAACAAACCCTGTACAACTTGTTTGGTAAATATCTTCCTCCATACTGAAGTTTGGCGTTTCAGATTTGAACATAACGTTTGGAAGCCAAAAGGAATTTGTCTGATAAGTCCATAGAATTGTTTCGCTCTTTATAGCGCATTAAAAAAACAACCCATTTTCAATCTTGCCGCCATTTTCATTGCATGGCGCACCAGTTCGCATTAGGCTTACCACAAAAAGTTAGAACAATCGCGCCATATTGCAAGCTACAGCAGTCTAACAAGTCAACAGAAGTCTGCAGATGTTATTTTTCCCAACATTTGTTTGTCTGCTGAGATCATGGCTACGTTTAGTAAAGAGCAGAGAGCTTTTTGTTTTGACCATCACCTCTCCACAAACTCACCATCCCTGACCTTTCGTAAGTTCTGCGCACGGCATGGAGAGAATGCTTAGGTGCCCTCAAGACCTTTGGCGTCATGAGTAGAGAAGTTCCGTCAGTTTGGATCTATAGCGAATCAGAACTAAAAAGTTCTTTAAATAATGACCACTTTGGGACGAACACACGCCATGCGCAGCCCTTTAAACGTCACCAGAGTGCAGATTTCAGTAGCCGAGTCCCATGAGGCATCTGTCCGTAGACGATCTGCAGCTAGGACTTTCCTACACATCAACAGTCTACATTCTCATGGCAGATCTTAACCTACGACTATACCATGTTCATCTTCGCTAGGCCGAGATGACATGGATCAGAGCATGGCAATGTGTTCATGACTTCTCGATTGTCTTGTAAAGAGGGATCATTTCCTCGATGACATTTGGTTTAGTGCAAAGCCCATTTCATCCTGAGGGATATGTTAACTCCAAAAATGCTGTGTATTGGGCACCCTACTTTACTGTCTCTAGAAGCCACTTCTGAGTGAACATGTACAGTGTATGTGGCTTTAAAAACTCATGGTTTAGCCGGTCCTTGTGTTAGGGCGCCACTGAACATTTCGAACGACGCGTTAAAAATGTGTCGAGTCTAAAGGAGGGAATGTGGAGCACTGCTTCTAGGAATTTCAGAATGAAATCATTAGGTTTTTAGAACTCTGTAAAAGAAATTAAATATTGTTTAAATGTCACAGGGATGGAAAATTAATGTCAAAGAGAAAATAAAGAAAAAGGTCGACTAATCTTTTCACGACTTCTTTAACAAGATTTTTAAACATTAGTGAACTTTGCGTTTTGGGGTGCTTTTTTCTTTCAGCCGTTTCCGATTTCAAAACATGTTTCTTCTTCGTGGAGTTTATATCAAACAAATTCCTTTTGAATGAATTATGTCTGTTCCAAATTACAGCATTGTAGAACAATTGTTGCGCGAGATATTCAGAAAAAAGTTGTTAAGTTTTTTTGGGATCACCCTGTATATATATATATATATATATATATATATATATATATATATATATATATATATATATATATATATATATATATCCCTATTTACTGACATAGGGTGCTTTTTGGGACACCTAAGTAGTGGAAAAACTCCGTCTTTGAAAAAGGTAGCCCGAAAATCGGATGCCCCAAGTGTTTACCCTGTTTGTACTCCAACGGCAAGTCTTACAAGCTAGCCAGATTGTCAAAGTGTGTGAACCAGTGACAACTTTTAATGGGAAAAACCCAAAAGACAAAATCTGGACACGTTAAAATTATATCTGGTCACAAAAGAATGGAGGAATTGGGTGACCCAGTGTGCTTTCCTCACATAGGGCTCCCAGTTGTATGTTTGTAATTTCTGTCTTATTTTGAGGGTTGTTTTCGCGAAATGCACACGGCAAACTCGAAACACTTATATCTCACTAACAGTAACGAAAAAACGCCGGGAAAATGCCTCAATAGTTTGTACTCAGAATTGGTGTCGTGAAAGTACCACTGGCAAAGATATACAAATCTATTTTTAGAACAACACCGATGACTTGCTCGGCGCTCTTGGCTGAGGCTGTCGTGTGTCCTGACCCGCCGTTTCTATATGGCCCCAGAATTTTTTGGACTTAAATGCCAGTTTAGGAAAAAAAAACCTTGGAACTTGTCATATCTTTTAAAACTGGTCCACAATTGCAAGATATGTGGAAAGCATAATAATATCAATAAATTATGCTATAAAATGTGTTTCAAGATTTCCCCTCCTTGTGTTTCTTGTGACATGTAAAACGCTCAACCAAAGTTGTTAAATCAGCAATCGTTCATGTCAGCGAGTTTTAACTTTCGAACACGCCAATCTGGGTACCGGTACTTTCGATTCCACGAATTTCACGCAACAATTTTAACTTAACAATGGCCTCTCTGTCTCATCGGTCTCACCGTCAAAGACAAAAGCCAATGAGTTATGGCTTGAGAATGCTGGATGCAGCTCTTCAAAAGCACAAGGCCCCTACTACTCATGGTAAGTAAACCCTAAAATGATATTCACCTATTGATATTGTAATCCTCTGTGTGTGTATGTTGGAGGAGGGGGTGCCTGGGACATGGTTGGTATTCTGCCGGGCAATGTGAGAATTATTACTGAGAATGTAAAAAAAGTAAGCCTAACGTTGATGTGGAAAGGTACCACCTTCACTTTTTTCTCAGTGGTCAGCAAAGTGATCTTTAGGTTGGTTCACAGAGTCTGGGAATGTAGGCCTTCGGTTTTGACAGGGAATAGCAAGAGCAGCCTTTTTGTTAAAATTACAGTCACTGGGAGTAGCCAGTTAGTTATTTTTAACAGCCTCTATTGGCTCACTATCTATTATTTTTTAATGTAATCATGTCGTTTCGATTCTAGATCTCTAGATTCTAGATCTAGATCTATTCATTTTGTTTGTATTTTTACGTGAATTTAGTCAATGACGGTTCTCTTTCAGCTGACCAGCAATCTTCATCTACTTCAAAATTTGACCCCTTTGATGTAAACCCAGAAGACCCTTTTGATGTTAATCAAGAATGCCCCTTTGATGCGATCCCAGAAAGCCCTATTGATCATGTGAACCCAGAGTACTTTGTGGGTGGATCCAAATCAGTGAGTAAGGGTAACAGTAAGGGTAACAATCAGTTCAAATCAGTAAGGGTAACATTGTAACATACATACTCTAAACTTGGTTGCTTAGGGGTGACATGGATTTTATGGACCCTTTTGTTGATGATGGCTGCTTTATAAATACCAACACTTTCTAAACCCAGCAATGTTCAACTACATAAAGGATACTTTGTCAATATGTTCACCTGTTATGGCTCCACTGCCATCACATTATCATTAATAGAAGCAGTTAATCATGCTTGCATTTTTGTGGTCCTATGCCTCTCTTGACTGAAGTTGAGAAGCCTAAGGAAAGGTCTCTTTGGGGATAAATTATAAGCATTCCATTTTTTAAAAACATTTTTTAGTTTGCAAAGAAGAAGAAAATGTAGGATGGATTTTTTTCTTTGCTGTAGGCTAATTTGTCACATTACATTTTCACTCAACAGATTATCAGCAAAGCACAAGCTCAACTATATGAGGAGGATTTGGATATGGATGATGATGGTGACATTGATGTAAGATACATTTTTGTTCAATTTGGTAAGGGGGCGAAGGGTACATTTAATGTGTTGGCAATCATTAAGCCAAAATCAAGGCGAAAAAAGGATAGCTATTGAAATGCTTGAAAAATTCTTTCTCATGTGCATCCAAGAGGCACAGTTTAAAAAAATTCCCCAGGACAAGTCCACCCACTGGGCTTTATGAAATGTTTAGCGCAAAAAGCATGGCAGTGCATAGGCATACCCATTCCCGCGGTACGTTCATTATAACTACCTCTCAATATCATATATTGAGATCTGCAACAACTTCTTTCTTTTAGAACCATCATCTTTCCTGGACTTCTTCTATTGTTTTTCACTTTCTTGTGACTAGCATTCCTGGTTGTGTTGATTATCAAAGCAGATTATATATATATATGCTTTGTGAGTTTCAAGACTTAACACTTCATTCCTTTGGAGGTGGGAATGGCATTAAAGCCCTAATACAATATCCTATTTTGTTGCTCGCGACTCCAAACTTTTCCTTTAATTCCAACTTAAGCTTGTAAGAAGACAAAAGAAAACATTTCACTCTGCTTTATTAATGGGTTCATTCATGATAATGTAGAGTCAATCTTTCAAATCGTTTGCTTGTCTGACTTTATGAGCATTGAATGACATTTGGACTGCTTTCATTTCATAAGTCTTGATCAAAACTACATATATATATAATGGTAAAATATAACGATTTGTTAATGCAAATGACAATAATTTTCTTTTCATTTTATGCTCACATTAGAATAGACAATGCTCTAATTCGGATGACTTATTGTTTTTGATGTCTACAGTATATACCACAACCTGAAACTGATAGTGAAAGTGAAGTGGAAATTCCTATGCAGGTAAGGAAATTCTTTAATCCTATTCAACACTTGTCGGTCTGACAGATACAGAGCACCCTTTTTCTAATAATGACTTTACTTTGCATTGCACCTGGAAGCTGTAAGTCCCAGTATGTTCCTGAAATATTGCGGGGCAACTCATGGTCAAGTAATTTTTTTCACACAAGCCCTCCAGTGTCTGACCGCTGACCATCAATTTAGGATATTCCTATTCGACGCTCCCATGATCTCTGCGACCCAGACTCCAAACATAGTGATTTATAGTCCCACCTGACTAGTGCTTTCTGTGGTCTCTCAGAACCAGACTTTTTACTAGTGTTTTTTTGTGTGTATGCACTTGAGAAAAAGGTTGCAAGCACTGAGTATGGGGTTAGTGTGAGTGTGTATTGCAGTGTTTGTTAAGTGTGCGCTCATGCGTCTGTGCATTCAAATGTTGTGTGTGTGTGTAAAAGAGTATTTTTTTAGGGGAGAGGTGTAAAGTAATATGCATGATCTTGACACAGTGAAAGAGAGGGAGAGAGAGAGAGAGAGTGGGTGAGTGAAAGCTCAGAGAGAGAGAGAGAGGGGTGGGGGGGGTGGGGGGGGGCGAATGCATCATTTTGTGTCTATGTTTTATGTTTTGTTTGGTTACTAGTTTTATGTTCCCTGCAACACTGTAAGGTCATTTAAGAAACGGGCTACTTCAACCCTGCTTGTCTGAGCCAACCCGGGCTGAGAGGGAAAAAAACAACAGAAGATATTATTTAGACAAGACAAGCTTGTAAGTTAAAACATGTATGAAATGAATTTCAAAACCAATATTTTTTCATCTTACATGTCCTTTCAAGTTACACTTGATGGTTTGCAAAGCACTGCATAGGCCTACTTCATAAAACCAAGCACCACTCAGACAGAAGTAAGGCATGCTCTCTAGAAGCCTCCTGGCCTGGGCAGGCACTCAAGGCACATGCATGGGCTTTTACTCACCATGTCATTTGGCTTATTAGGTCAAACTATTTCTTTTCTTTTGTTACTTCTTAATTTTAAGTAAGAAGGCCAATGAAGTAGATGACATTGCCATGCTTTTCATTCATCTTATAGAAATGCCGCACTTTGTGTTCACAGGATACCGGTACTAGCCCTCCAGAGTGTGGAAGTCAGGCCGAAAGCCCTAATGCAGAAAGCAAACAGAATGAGCCGATTGACAAGAAGGTAATTACGTAGACTTATTGAACAATTCATTCAATTCATTCTCACATTGAACTACAGTGTAGAACGGATATAACGACATTGGCGGGACCGCCACAATCATGTCGTTATAAGAGAATGTCGTTATATCAGAAATAAAGGAAAAGATAAAGGAAATCACTGGTTTGGGCCCCACATCGATCCCTGATGTTGTGAAATGTAGCAAACAGTGATGGTCGAGGGTTTGGGGCTTTTGTCGAGGGCATTATCTCGCAAGGTTTGGAAAACGTCAAAATTTGATGGTCTGTTTTTCCATGCTCTTCATAAGTTTCTTCAGCATTTATTGTTTTTGGTCAAAAGAAGACCCTTTCTGTGCCTGTTTATGTCGTTATATCCGAACGAGGCACGATTTTACATCGCTATAAGAGAATTTTTTCTATTTATAACATAAGGAAAAATTCGGGACTTCAGAATCGTGTCTTTATATCCGATATGTCGCTATATCCGATGTCGTTATAAGTGAACTCCACTGTATGTCTTTTGTGGTAGTTAATTGCCATGAATAAACCAAATAAACAATAAGCTAGGAGTTTCTTAGCTGCTTAAGCCTGGAGTTTAATAGTGGCTACAGACGAATAGTAGGCCCTATAAGTTCATCTTTACGTTATTTCTTCTCCATCTCAGAAACTTACAGGTCTCATTTGTTTTTGTAATCTCCATCTGTACTCTGCTCGATTAAATATTTGCTTATACAGGGTTTTAATTTTTTTTTTTCAGAAACCAAAAAGGCTTTGCAAGTATTGCAACACATGGAACTCCCATCTAACACGTCACTTGAAGCGTAAGCACAAGGATGAAGAAGAAGTTGTTCTTGCTCTCAAGTTACCCAAAAAAGACCAGGAAAAGGCATTTGGAGCGCTGAAGAGGGAAGGCATTTTTATGGCCAATATGAAACGTCTTGAATCAGACAAAAGTGCCCCTCTTATTAGAGAAAGAAGCCAGGGTGTTGGTGATACTGTTTTGTGCTCTGGATGTAGGGGTTTTTATGATGCCAAGAGCATCTTTAAACACAAACGGCTATGTGAAAAAAATTTGTCAGACCTTTCAAAGACAATAAAGTTGAATGAATTGTCAGATAATGCAACTCTAGCTGGAGTTGATAGTGACTTCAAAGAAAACATTCTTGATAGGTTCAGAAAGAATGAAGTGGGAGAGATTTGCAGGACAGATTTTGTGACACTTTTGTTTGGGAAGAAACAGTGGGCTAAGTCCGTTAAAAAAGAAAGAAGTATTACAATGTCAGAAATGAGGGTTCTAGCTAATCTAATTTTGATATTTAGACAGGAGTGTGGTGATGAGAAAGCATCTGGACATGACATTTTAGATTACAGATGGTTTGATTTTCTGGAAAATGCAATTAAAAAAATGTGTGCAAAGGACTGTGGGCAGGACAAGGCTGGATTGAAGGTTAGAATCGGTTTTGTTCTCAAAAGAGCAGTCAAAGTTATGAGAGGTTTTTTTGTGATGAAGGGAGACACAGAAAAAGAAGCTGACATGTCAAGATTTTTGAGTGTCTTGGAGCTCAACTGGGATTTCATTTTCTTCACTTCTCAAGTTGAGTGTGAACAGAGACGAGGTGGGCTCCGAAAGCCCTCAGCTATGCCTGATGAGGAAGACATTTCTAAATTCAGGACATTTATTTTGGATGCAATGAAAAACCATTTAGAGCAGTATGAACTATGGGACAAGCACACTTTTGTCAAGATGAGAAATCTGGTGGTGGCACGACTTACAATGTTTAATGCTCGAAGAGGGGGTGAGCCTGCAAGATTGACATTGAATGAATGGAAAGAAGCATTGACTGGTGCTTGGATTGATCCCAATTTAGTTGAAAAAATTGACGACCCTATGGAAAAGCACCTTATTGAAAATCTGAAGCTTGCTTATCAGTCAGGCAAAGGCTCAAGAAAGATGGTCCCAGTTCTCATTACAGAAGACACTCTTGAACCCATCGCAAAGCTCCTATCTGAACGAAGCAACTGTCAAGTCTCAAAACATAATGTGTTCCTTTTTCCCAATACTGGTAGTTCCCTTGACCATGCAAGTGGTTATCATTGTTTGAAATCTGTCGTGGACATCTGCCCAAGCCTAAACAAACCAAATCTCCTGATTGCTGACAAATTTCGACATAGAGTGTCTACCCTTTATGCACAACTTGAACTGCCAGAGGAGCAGAGAGATATTTTTTATCGTCACATGGGACACTCTGAAACAATCAACAAAAATGTATACCAGTGTCCTCTGGCTGTCAGAGAGGTGACCCAAGTAGGAAAGTTCCTCATAAACAATGATGGGAGAGGATCCTTGGTACAGACAAACACTGATCAAGGGGGAACTTCTTATATTAGGCAGACTTGTGAGACGGATAATCTGACTAATGAAGTAACCACACAAGAAGATGTTTGTCAGAATGTTTCTCAGGCTGATGAAATGACCTTAGAAGAGGATGCTGGTCAGAATGAATTAGCGCAAAGGGCAGAGTCAGTTTCCAAGAGAGCAAGAAGATACACTCGATGGACTGAGGAAGACTGTGCATTGATAAAAACTCACTTCAAACACTACATTACTGATACTTCCAATAAGGGGAGGCTGCCAGGGAAGAAGGAAGTTTTGGCATTTTTGGAAAAATACAAAATTTTGGAGGGACACAATGACAAGATTAGTCTTGTCAAAAGTAAAGTTTTTAATGAGAAGACAAAATACAGAAATGGAAAGTTTAAGAAAATGTAAAACGTAAAAGATTGCCTATATGCATTCTGAACTCAACATTTTAAGTCTCATCGGGATAAATAGCATGAAGAAGACAAGCAAATCATACAGTCAAACCTGTCTGTAACGGAATCCATTGCAATCGTTGTTTTGGTAAAGCGTGCAACATCTGTGACAGATAGAGATTACTTTGGCATGGGATGAGACCAAGAGTGGTGTAGGACCAATAAGTACAAACAAACAATAATACAAATCCCATTTTTTTTCCACCACTTTTCATTAAACCTGATAGTAAACCTGTCTTACGTGTCCATTTTGATGACCTATGTGTGATGCTTTCTCTTCATATAATCTCATCAAAACTGTGATGATAAAACCTGACTTAAATTTAAATGTCCATTTGTATGACCTAAGCGATGCTTTCACCTCATAATAATAATAATAAAATAATCTTTATCAAAACTGTATGATGTTAAAAGCTGACTTAAGTGTCCCTTTGGATGACCTATGTGATGCTTTTTCTTCATATAATCTTCATCAAAACTGTGTGATGATAAAAGCTGTCTTAGGGGGTCCCTTTGGATGACCTATGTGATGCTTTCTCTTCATATAATCTTCATCAAAACTGTGTGATGATTAAAGCTGTCTTAAATTTAAATGTCTATTTGTATGACCAAAGCGATGCTTTCTCTTCATAATATAATCTTTATCAAAACTGTATGATGATAAAAGCTGACTTACGTGTCCCTTTGGATGACCTATGTGATGCTTTCTCTTCATATAATCTTCATCAAAACTGTACTGGTGTTGAAATTTGTTTATCTCGCCTCATTGAGTTGACTTGATATATGATATGTAGTCAGCAGTTGTCACTTTTGTTTTTAATGGTTTATGTAGACTTTCCCTTGGCAATAAAATGAATATGCAATCAAAGTAAAGCTTATCAGAATTTGGCATTTTCCTTTCCTTGTTTCTGAAAAACTATTGGTCAGTTCGGACAAACAACAGTAGGCCTTTTCAAACTACATGTACATCGCAAGTAGGAAAGGAAAAGTTTGTGTAGGTGTCAATATTTTCTATTTCTTTGCAGCATGTGTAGAGTGCAATGTGAACCCGTACAGCTGTAGTTTTAAACTTGTACAAGAAGCATTGAAGTTAGCATCAAGTCCTTCAGTTGGAAATTTCAATAATGGACAAAATGGGATTGATTTGAATTTGACAAACTTATCAGGGATACCTAACAAACTTTTCACTAAGGGAGTTTTCTCACATTATGCACTAAATGCTTTTAATGCATGGTCACTTTCCACTGTCATAGAAATTGCATGTTACTTACTAGTCCCATTTTATTTCATCAATCAATAATAAATGCAATAATTATCGTGTCATAAATCTTTGTGTTATAGTTATTGTTTCTTGTTGGTGTTGTTGCTATTGTTATAAACTGTACAAAAACTACCGTTTTAGTGGTTTGTCTTGGTTTTTAATTTTTGTCTTGATTTTTCATTTTATGTTTCATGCCATATCACGGTTTGGTGGGCTGCTCCACAACATGGCATTGGATCGAAGGGCAAGAGCCCAGGGATTGCTGGATCAATAAAAACAACAACAAGCCATCTTTTATCACACTGAAAGTCACAAGGAAAAAAATGGATCTTCTTTCTAACGCCTATCTCCGATAAAACAGGGAACAGAGCAATCAATATCACACTGTATCAGAAGAAATTTGCTGTCAGTTCGAACCCTGTCGCTTGATTCAGTCAATAACTCCACTTCTTGCTACACCAAGTGTGTTCAGTCATGCTGTTCTGAAAATAATTACATGTATTTTACATGTAATTTTAACAGTTTCGATTGGGTGACCTTCTCTTTCCATTATATCTTACTAAGTGTTCCTATTGCCCAAATCTGGTTGCTGGTACTGGTACTGAAATGACCTCAAAGTGTCAAAAGTACCCAAAAAACTCAAAACAAAATAAGTTAAAAGATGCTTTCGAAATCGTTAGTTAAAATCGTTATCTATTAGGGCAAATAGACTTCTAGTTCTTGATTCTTTTGCTGGCTAGTTATTGTAGGGACGGACAGGTCGCAACCTGCGACTGAGACCAAATTTCGGTTTTCGGTCCTATCTCTGTGTTTGTACATAGTGACCAAGATCCTTTTTACATTGATATGAACAATTCTAATGATTGAAATCAGCACCAATCAAAGGAGAATTGCTCGGATAGATCACTCAGAAAAAAATCATAAGAATTGGTCAAGGGATGGCAGAGCTAGAGCGATTTGAATGAATGCAAAATCTTTAAATCGCTCTTCTCCAGCTCAAAACAGGAGAAATCTATCTTGGTCAGTATGCGAGGAGAGCGACGATATGATGGTAAAACCTCACTCAAGGACTGTTTGGGGTAATAACCTGTTTGATTTTTATCCGGTGTGTGAATACAGAAATTTACAACAAAGTTACGTATATTGAACTTCAATACAGACTGAAACTGAGGCAGAAACGTATGGAGAGACTGGTCACTCAGCGGGTCACCTATGTCACAAAATTATTATATATTTGAGAGGGGACCTAAGTGAGGATTAAAGGAGTGAAATTTTATGGAAGACCTAAGTGGGTGCATTCGTTTAGAAAAACTTTGGTCATCCACTTAGGTTTTGTATGTTTTGAATTTGAAGAGTGATCAAGGATTGGTTGATTGGGGTTGATGAATATTACTCGGGCTGCCGTTTATGCATAATTTATTTTAATTTCAATGTTTTAAACAAGATATATGCCAGGACTCCCCAAGTCATATTTTTACACTGGGCACCCCATGTCGGGAAATAGAGTTATATATATATATATATATATATATAATATATTTTTATTTTTTTTAATTAATTTTTTTTTTTATTAATTTTTTTTTTACTGAGTGACAGTGACAAGAAAGACCGCGAAGTCGTACCCCTCATGAAGGGTCCCGTGCGCAGGGCGTGTATGCCCAGCAAGATCCCGATGTTGTCAGCATCCAGGCGCTGTTGGAGCTCTGTGTCTGTCTTGAAGCTGTCCGGGTCGTCAAGGTGACAGGCGAATCCCCCGCTGGACATCTGCTGTCTGGAGCATACACAAACAAACAACAACGGGACAATTGCAGTTGAACCTGTACATGACGACAGCTTATTGTTGTGGTGAAATATGGCCGTTTCAAATAGGACAACATCATTACAGTACATAGTAAAACTACAAGGGGGAGTGGCAAGTGGTCGTTTATATTATAACTATTAGGTTGTCTTGTACAGGTGATTGTTAGAGCAGCTTTGATTGTTTTATCGATTAATAAGTAGTAGGATTTATTTCCATGATTATATTAGGACATTTCTTGTTAGTGATCGGTAGAAGTGCATATTGAAATAAATTGTCATTTACACAGACACAAACAAACATTTACACACAATCACACATACATGCACACTTAGATTACTTAGAAACGAATACCCTCTCTACACACATGCACCCATACACAGACAGACAGACAGACAGACAGACAGACAGACAGACAGACAGACAGACAGACAGACGGGCGGGTGGGCAGGCGCTCGCGCATCCATCCATCCATCCATTAATCCATCACGTACGCACGCATGCGGTACGCCCGCACGCACGCAGCGCGCCCGCAGCCCGCCCGCATGCACGCACGCACGCACACACGCACGCACTAGCACGCGTGCATTCACGCACGCACGCATGCATTCACGCACGCATGCACGCACACATTCACGCACGCACACATGCACGCCCGCACGCACGCAGCGCACCCACACGAACGCAGCGCGCCCTCACGCACTCACGCACGCACGCACGAGCATTCACGCATTCGCGGATGCACGCACGCATTCACGCACGTGCACGCACGCATTCACACACGCACGCACGTGCACGCACGCACGCACGTGCACGCACACATTCACGCACGCACGCATGCACGCCCGCACGCACGCAGCGCGCCCGCATGCACACATGCACTCACGCACGCACACACGCACGCACGAGCACGCACGCATTCGCGCATGCACGCACGTGCACGCACGCATTCACGCACGTGTACGCACGCATTCACGCACGTGCACGCACACATTCACGCACGTGCACGCACGCATTCACGCACGTGCACGCAGGCATTCA
>NW_004797673.1:399029-409029 GCF_000002075.1 Aplysia californica
CCCCTCCCCCCTCCCCTCCTCCCATCCCACCCTCAACCCTATGTATCCAAATTCCTCCCATATTTTTCCGAAACAGAAATTCACAATATAAAATTTACAAAATAAATGACACTTTTTTGAAATAACGATAATCCCAGTTTTCAGACTTCTTATCAACTATAAAATACAAGCCGTGGGAAAGATCTTTCTTAAATTAAAAAAGTGCGCTTTCAAAATACAATACAATGTGTACCCAGCCTTAGCTGTAACGTTTGGTGTTGTTTGAAAGTCTAATCTTAATTGAGTTGTCATAACTATTTCGTTGTTGCCAAGTTTTAGATTTCATCTCCCAGAATTGCTTGGAATGCTGAGGTTGGTGTTCTTTTCATACATATATAATCTGTCGGTAATTACAGTCGAAAATATAATAATGTTTGAATAAAACTTTGTTTGACCTAACAATGTAGACTTTTAGTTAGTGTCGGAGATTTTTTTTAAGTAGCTGGTTGACTTCCTTTTCTGGTCAAAGACCTAACGGGTCTTTTATTTTCCTTTTAAGAGACAAGGGTTAGTTGTCTAGGTTCAGTTCATCAGTCTCCGAAGTTCTCCTGTCGTGTCGGAGTTCGTGTTATCATGGACACTATGATATTGAGTCTGATTTTGTTCCTGTTATTAGGTGTCATTTTGTGTTTGGAAAGATTCCATAAAACTGATTGCGCAAAGCCATCCTTGGGTCTCATTGTTTTTGCTTCATCATAAGCACCATGTTACAAGAGTTATGAACGAGGAAGAGGAGTCGTTGAACTCTCGGGCCTAAATGGAACATTAGGTTTACAGTGAAGAATCCCAACTATAGCTTGATATAGTTTTCCATGTTACTGACATACAATTTAGCAGGGCAATTGCATGAGGCACACCGTTATTTTTTCGCTTTTAAGGGCAAGCGGGCCAACCCAGATTTCGGGGGTTTTCAGAAATCTTGAACTCCACCAAAAGTGGGCATTTCTCTACCTATAGGAGAAGTTTGCTTTCATTGGTGAGTACATTTGTTTGGTTATAGAGAAAACTCTCCTTGTCTTAAAAAAAACCAACCCAACTAAACAAGAGTCCAAAAGCTTTAACTTCAATTTTCTCAAAACAACATTTTTCGAGATAGC
Source organism: Aplysia californica (assembly GCF_000002075.1). Taxonomy (NCBI): domain Eukaryota; kingdom Metazoa; phylum Mollusca; class Gastropoda; order Aplysiida; family Aplysiidae; genus Aplysia; species Aplysia californica. The sequence continues at coordinate 400,166 of NW_004797673.1, forward strand.
CCCCTTGTGTTTAAAAGCAACCATTTATAGGTGGTATGGTTCTTGGTAGGGCTCTGGGCTACGGCTCTGGTATCGGTGTCTCTGGTGTAGCAGTTAGGCACGTCTATGGCGCATGCTGTAGGCCCGACTGATGGTTTTTAATAATAATAATAATAATGATGATAATAATAATAATAAAATAGAATATTTCTATAACGCCAACTCCCGTGAAAGCACAGCTCTAGCCGTTCTACATAAATGCATGTACTAACAGTATTCACCAACGCACACACACACACACACACACACACACACACACACACACACTCACACACACACGCACACTCACGCACACATTACATGCACACATGTGCACACACATGCATGCCAAACACACGCACTCACACACACATACACACACATACACACACATACACACACACACTCACACACACATCTACTTGCTTATCACACGTGCACTCTTACACATTGTTACGAAATGAGCTCATACAAATACATAATAAAATAATATACACAATGCAATTCGCAAAATACATAAATGGATATCCAGCTCCTCGGCTTTTTTGCTTTGACTGCGTGTCTCTCTCAGCCCAGGTGGGCACAGCCAGGCAGAGTCTGAACCCGCTTTGTAAATGACCTAATGCTGTTGGTTAAGGCTTAAAATATTTTTTTAAATGACTATTGACTGGTACAAAATCCTTCAGGGGCGTTTGGGAACTTGGCTTAGTTAGGGAATTTGTAAGGTTTTACAACTCCAGTTCAACATTCTTTCACGACCTTCTGTTCAAGACAATCACCCGTACTACAACCACTTTCACTCCACTCATCCCTTGCCTTTTTGAAATAATATCATAATGACAGTATCTAACAACCCACCTGTCTAAGACAAACGCTGTTCTCCTCAACAACTACTGACCTTCTTAAACATTGTCGACTGAACTTGGCTCCCTACTATCAGAGCTTAGTGTTACGTTCAAACCCCACTTCTTAAATAATGTTATAGAACCTGAACATAGCGAATCACGTAGTACATGAGGACTATAAATACACTATATTTTTACAGGACGCAGTGGAATCAGGCGCTCGTCAATTTCTAAGCATATTGGACTTATTGGTATTTTCTTAAAACTTGTTCATTTGTCTTTCTTTTGGTGCAAACGCACCAATCTGTCTTGAATAGAAATTGACGAGATATTTACCATTGAAGTAGTTGAGGGTCGAGGGTCGAGGGTCTTTTATTCAGAGGATAATTAGAAAGAAAACGGCCGCCAAAGTTTGGTGACTTCAAAAAGTTGAGAGCGTTTGGAAACGGCAATAAATATACATTTCGTGAGCCTTTAAACAAAGTCTTTTCCAACAAACCCCCACTGGAATGTGTTCTTATATGGACAAACAGTTTGTTAATTCTAAATAAAACTTCAATGAATATTTTACAATGGCCGGAAATATGTAGATTCCTTCAACGTCATTATTTTGAAAAGCGCCGGATTTCACCGCAATGCCACACAATTATAAATAGTTGTTGTTTCGACGTACAGTGTCGACAGGGGTGAAGAACCGAATTAGCACAGCGTGAAAAAAGTTTGTGTGTGTGTGTGTGTGTGTGTGTGTGTGTGTGAGAGTGATAAATAGTACAGGTATTTAATTTACACATGCAAACGCTTCCTGTTTTCAGAAATCTTACGGCCAGAACTTCCGGCAGGCGTTACATTTAATTATGAAGTTCGTACCAACGGTTCCATCTGTGATGCAGCGTGGTGAAATCAGGCGCTCGTTAAAATCATGAAATTGAAGAAACTGGCGTTTTTTCCGCTGGTTTGACAATTTTTTATTGAATGTTTTTTACAACGCCTTTAAGGTGAATTCAAAATATAATTATGCGTGGATTTTACTGAAAATCGTTGATTTAAGGCACACAAAATGTAAAATTTGTAGTATACAAGGACAGCCAAGCTTTGGAAGTCAGCATATTTGGCAGCCATTTTCTCGCTAATTTTACCCTGAGTTAGGTGACCTCCACTTCCTTCAGTCACTAATATCTTGACTTCGATTCTTGATAGAGGCGTACTTTTTTCGCCAAAAAGAAGACAAATGAATAAGCTTTAAGTTGATACCAATAACCCCACAAGCTAAAAGCCTGTCGAGTGCCTGATTCCCCCGCGTCCTGACACATCTGTTTTTACCTTTCATGACGTCTCAGCAGATGCAAACAGTTGTTTCCGGTACCCGTATTTTTCACAACAGCATATTTTCTTACATTGTGTGTCCAACTCGATGTTTTCATTTCCTGTTCAAGACTATTTAGGATTTGATTTATGATTTAGATATGAACCTTTGTTACCCATATCTTTGATTCAGAGTCACCACTTCCAAGCAAGCGGAAGCTGGATTGTAGCATTTAGGATAATATTCCGTCACATGCAGATGCCCCGAGTTGCGAGTATTTTTATCGATTATCTAGATAAGCATTTTGATTTTTCTGCGGAATTGCTGCGTCCCTCAATCCGAATTACCCCTGACGACAGGACTGAAGCCCGTTTTCTAAATGATCTGAACTGTGTCGATTTGAAATGGGGGGGGGGGGGGGGGGGCTTTTAAAACATCTACACAAAAAACAACAAATTTAACCTTTATCCTCTATTTAAAGGCATCACTTTAAAGAGGGTTTGGATTACTTTTGAAAAGGCTTTTTAGTATAGGGGTTAGGGTTATGTCTTTTGTGCCACCTGTCAGATAACGTTTTCCGGTACCAAAACCTGCACCACACTTTGCGAATTAGAAATAATGAAGTCGACAGAGAAGCCCGCAAGCTGCTCACATCCTCAAGCAGAAACGAAACTTTTAAATGCTAAAAATATACTAAATTCCTCTCTGTCAAAATTAGTTTCACTTTCTAAAGCAGAAGCCACAAATCATCTTTATCCGTATGTTTTCTATTTTTCTCTAAGAAATATTATTTTCTGCTGATACATTGGTCATAATGAGACATTAGGGCTATAGCTAAAACCACAAATCAATCATATTTACAATTATTGGTTCTATTTCTCTTTAAGGTAATCGTCAGGTTGAAGCAAACAGCAGCCTCAAGATGATCAAATAAGTTGTGTCGAAGGGGGTGCATAAAATGTGCTATCAGGACATTCATGTGTTTGTTCTCTAACAGCATTCTCCCAGCTCAGCTATATTTTTCTGCAAGTGTCCTTCAGGCTTTTTTCGTAATATTTAAGTATTCCTACTCATAATGTTAATAAGCTATTTCGTAACTCCCTTGTACATTTGCTGACAGTTTAGCATTAATAATACATTTATAAAGTTGTTTATTGTTTATGTTGTTGTTGCTGTTGTGGTTACAGTTGTTGATATTAATATTGCTGTTGCCGTTGTTGTTACAATTGTTAATTTTGTTGTTGTTGCTGTTGGAGGTGCGGATGGGGATGGTGATGTTGTCGTTATTGCAGAGTTTGTTGCTGCTGTTGTTTTTGTTGTTTTTGTTGTTGTTGTTGTTGTTGTTGCTGTTGTTGATGTTGTTGATTTTGTTATTGTTACAGTTCCCAAGAAGTTATCATTTCATTTTTGCTATTTCCATTCTCCTATTGAACCAAATCTGGTGCCTTTAATTTTCATTTAACAATGTTGCTGATTGTCCGGCACTCACACCTATCATACAAAAGAACAGAGCAGTTTTGTAAATCTTCAATATTCTGACTGTTGAAGCCAGTTTGTTGTTAAAGCTTGTTCGCTGTTACTGTTGATGTACACTTCCTCGATGGATTTTCTTTATTTGTGCAGCTAATCCAGTTCTAGTTGTTGTGTACTGTGTATATGGCAACTGAATGTAATAGTAAATAGGATTTCACAGACAGTTCATCATACCCCTGACTATTGATTATATATAAAAAGCATGTTTTGTTATTACAATCTTTTTGTACAAGAATGTGAGCTTTAGTCATAATTTTATGACTGAACTGAAAGGGAAAACAAAAACAAACAAAACAAACAAATAAACAAGCAAACAACTTTTTTTTTAAAAACGCCTGTGTTTATGATAATATTTTTTATCCAACCGGTTCAAGAATATCTTAAAATAACCTGGCAATGAACATGTTATATATATATACAAGCCGAGAACAATATCGGTCCGGCTGCTCCATAGCCAGCACCATGTCGATGTGGCAAACAACCTGCTTAAGTTCACAATTTGAGAATAGTCAATAATTACACACCCACGCCCCCAAAAGTTTTATCTAAGGTGCACGTTCAACATCACAAAAATGCAGGTAATGCTATGGCCAAGGCTTACAATTTTCTCGATTTTCATGATTCCTAATAGGAACAACGCAACAGAAATAGGTTTAAATCTCTGGTGTAAAACGTAGGCAAACGGATTCAAGTGGATGGCTTGCGACACCGACAACTATAGCGCGGTCAAAAAATTGTTGCGCAATTTATTCTCAAATATCTCTTCAACGGGTGAATCAATGTCATCAATACTTTGCACAACAGTTTGAGTCAATTTGTTTTAACAAAGTCATATTTTTTCCCGAACAATTGGGGCTAGATTTAAAAACTTTTCTTCATAAATGTATATACAATACTTGGAATCTCTGTCACATGATAAATCGGATTGTTCACAGCACTTCCCGCTTCTCACACAAATTTTGATTACGCATACGGCCTACGTCACAATTTTAGTGGCCAAACCTGTTATAAGAAATTAGTTTTATAGTGAACGCACTTTTTGCACTAATGATTCTCAAAACATGCATTCAATAAGCATAATGTCCCGATTTAAAATACACAGGACGGACTTGCTAGTAAAAGCTATTTTGCCAGGCTGTAAACACTTTAAAATCTACGGAAACCCCCCACTTGGATTTTTTATTAGTATTTATTAAGGAATTTTCTAGAGTGCAGCTAGCAGTTGTCCACAAAAATGTTGATCTGTTAAGACACATTGATACAAGTAATTTTGCAAAAATTGGAGAACTCATGTCCAACAGTTAGGGAGATATTTGACAAAAAGTTGGGCCACGAACTTTTGACCGCACTATAAACCTTTTCTCGGGCGTTCTTTTTTTTTTCTCTGTATTTTACTTAGGACGATTGAACGGTTGGGGGCCTGTCGACGTCCGTTGAGGAGTCGGTTTGTTATTGCTGGCTGGTGGTGGTAGGATTATCAGTTCATCATCGTCTGGGACTATAAATAACGACGTTTTTGAAATCTCAGGAGCCCCGTATCCAGGTGTGCTTGCTCCTGAGGAGGGCCCAGTGGGAAGGAATTGTGAGTTATCACTGGTAGGATTGTCTGAACCAGCGCTGCTTCTAAACTGATCGCTAACGTCAGGACTAGAAGTTTCTCCGTAACTTCTGTCAAAATCTGTCTCACCGCCATCACCGTCGTTTCTTGAGGAAAATATTTCGTCACCTGTACTGTCCGAATACATTGTAGCAATCTCTGGTTCCTCTCTGTATCTGTCTCCAGAATCTGCTTCGGCGGGAGAATCATAAAGGTACGAGTTTTTCGGAGGGGGTCTCTTTTCTAGAAATTCGTCGTTTGAAGGACCGTAGTCAAGGTTCTCTATATATCCATCAGGGGCGTTTTCACCAGGGTGGTAAGAACCATCAGAGTCACTAGAATAAGTATCTCGTGGAGGAGGGGCGTCATAACTCTCTGGGTAGTCGTATTCAGTGGGTTCAAACCTTGACGAAGATGAATCATCGTCTGAGGGAGAGTATCGATACGAGTCATTTTCGTCTGGGTCAACACTATCGTCCTCGTAGTACAAGTACGGGCTGCTGTCATCGTAATCGGATCCTTCTCTGGACAACCGGTCCCCGTCTGATGAGTCAGGAGTATCGTCGTCGTAGTAGTAGTAATCGTTTCCACGACCTTCGGAGGAGTAATCGTCCGTTGTATACCCGTCGGCGGGCTCGTTGGGTGAGTACGGGGTGTAGGATGAAGACGATGAAGATGGAGAAACTTTAGAGTTCGAGTTGTAAGGAATGTTTTCATTTTTCTCTATAGCTGCTTCGCGTCCTCCGCTATTGCTCCCATCGTTTGATCGACCCTCTGAATTGGAAAACTTGTTTTTGTTATTTCGATCTAACGTAAAGTCGTCGTTGGATTCCCTATCGTAGTCAGAATATCTGTAGTCGTTTCGATCATCATTCGGACTGCGGCTCGATGCCACTACATTGTCATCATAATCGTCTGTTGAACGGGAAGGGTAGTCGTAGTTTTGTTTGGGATAATCCTCCTCAGATACAGGGTAGTCATAGTAATCGTAGTTGGAATTCTCACCCTCTTTTTCATCATCATCATCTCCGTCATAGTAATAATCGGAAGGATTCGACGTCGAGTCTGTGGTGTCGTATTTTGAATCCATATATCCGGAATCAGAGTCAGAGAACCGGTTACTCTGATCCGAGTCTGAATCACTTCGAGTATACTTGGAGTTCGAGAAGGAATCAGAATTCTGATTGTCGTATGTGTCACTGTAATCATCCCCTACCACCATACTATTGGCATAAGAGCCCCCCATATCTCCCAACAACGACGCGTCAAATTCTTTTTTAAACCCCCCAGATGGCAGGACAGCGGCAGCAGGGTTCCCAGCCTGGTTCCTGAAGAATATATCCGACAAAGACTGATCTCCTCTATCCGAACCCTTCGGTGGTCCTGAGGCACCTGCTGATGACGTCAGACCACGTGACAGTAATGACGACCCGGGCAGGAAAGGCATCCCAGAGCTGGCGCTAGCGAGTTCAGAAGGAGACGTCACGGAGGATGATGGCGATGAGATGACGGGACCGGCGACGCTGAGCGATTTTTTGTTGGGTGATGATGACGATTTCACAGACAGGGGCACCAGGGAGCTTGGAGATGTAGCCCCAATTCCAGAAGGGGCACCACTATCACCACCAGCACTGCTGAATGCCAGATCCGGTTTGAGTAAACCGGGTGAATTATTTCCGGTTGCCGGGCTTGATTTCGGACCTCGGCTGAAGGCTCCGCTTGTGTTGGGGAGAGTGAAGAGAGAACCTTTGGATCCCCCGAGAGGAGACGGATAGCCCAGGCCGCTTGACTTAGACGGGGAGGCTGCAAAGCAAGGAGAATATTAAACACAGTTGTATGGCTTCGTGGCTCTCGTCAAAGTAGTTAAAAAATGAAGAAATTGACATGTTTCCATCTGTTAGAATAACTTTATATATTTGATTATTTTAAAAAAAATTTTGGCTTAACACTTTCTTTAATGTTCATTTAAAAAGACAATTTTGAACTTATTTTACTGAAAACTTTGAACAAAAACACAAAAAATGTAAATTTTCAGTTTCCAAGGAAGGCAAGTTCTGGAAGTACGCCTACTCAAACTTTGGCAGCCATTCTCTCGTTAATTTTACCCCTGACATCAGACAATCTGCACCTCCCTCAATCGCAAACATCGCAAACATCACAAAATATGTTAAATTAAGATAGAAGGGTATTTTTCAGTATAAGAGAGACAAATGAACAGGCTTCAAGCTGATACCTATTACTCTATATGCTGCAAAATTGAAAGTTCCCGATCTCACCGTCTAATGATTCGTTTTTATAACGTATACAAGTAAGAACATTGCTTCAATAACTTTGAAAAAAAATACGATCGGTGTCTGTGAATAAGCTATTAGGCGCTTTGCAAGAAGATGTTTCGATCCCTGTATGGGGAGAATTTTTATCAAGAATCTTTTTGGTAGGAGCTTGTATTCCTGTCAGCCTGGTATGGTCCTTAAAGGCAGGGTCGAAATTTGCTTCCTTACGGATATAAATTATGTCAATTGGGACGTACAAACATCTACATGAAAAACAAAAACAAACACAGATTCAAGAGAAAGGTGAAAAACATAGGAAAAGCTGATTTTTCAATCCCTGAGATATTGTGCTGAGGTAAGGCAATCATAGAATAGAAGCAGTTCAGAATAATAGATTACAGAAGATTTGGAGACGAGATAATGTGCTGTTAGTCCATTAGAGATCTAGAAAAATGGACAAGAAGTACAAATATTTGAGATCGCCAATTTGTCACAAACTCCTCTAAGTAGTTTAAAATTAAAGGTAAAAGATAGTATGGCATACGTCAAACACAACAAACATACAATACAGAATGGTAGAGATAGTATGGGTTAATCGCTCTTATAACCACTGGTAACTTATAGTTAAAAAAGGGACATATCTGTAGATTCCTAGATCAATCTCCGAAAGAGTTGATCAGAATGGGCGTAGAATCTTGAAAACTTTAAAACTAATCTTTAGGAAGCAAAACAAAGTGAACCGCACCAAAGTTCAGCACACTTAGCAAATAGAACAACCCACGCAGTAAGATCATTGAAGTGAGAACGATTATCAGACTTACCATTTAAATTAAACAGAAAAAAAACAAAATACATGTGGGGAAAAATGATTTTTTTCTGTTTTGGGATTTTAATATAATTAATTAATGATTTTACTATGTATTTTTTATTTTCTATATTTTTTTTTATATTTAAAGACATCGGTTTATTTTGTTGGTTTAAAAAAATGATGTCCTTTTTGGGGGAGGGGCGCAGAGTAGAAGAGCTATTTTATTTCTAAAGGGTAACATTAAGTAAGAACACTCGGTAACCTTAGGAAGACAGACAGCCGACTTGAGGCAAGAGTAATGACAATAGTTATAGAATGAAACAAAGCAGAGGTGGATGAGATAAATAACTGAATACAAAATGTAATAGAAATGATCCATAACGGCAAGCTATTGTCGAGGATAAAAGCAGTTGTCTTAGAAAGGTGGACGTTTGATACAGTGTCTTATGTCGTAGGAATTAGACTCTATGGTTCTTATTTTTATTCA
>NW_004797673.1:414029-415486 GCF_000002075.1 Aplysia californica
TGTAAATTTTGTCCACTTTACTTTTCATATAAAATGTTTAAGAGAGTAATCTATGATTTAAATGTTTATGTATACCTGCATTTGGTTTTACGGTCCTGTACAGCAAAGAAAAATGTCCCTCTTTGATAATAAAGTTTGATCTTATCTTATCTATCTTATCTTATCGTATCTTATCTTACTTATTTGTCTCAGTTGAAATTAAAGCAGCAGTGGTATAGATCTCGTTCGTTTTCTCCACAGGTTTCAGTTTTTTCAACATCGTTGCTACTCGGGGGACTGACGAACTGGACCTGGACGAAAAGTAAGACTTCACCATAGACTTGTATTATAACCCTAGATCGAGCGCGCTGGAATGTTTCCGCTCCACTAAGCAGCACATCATTTGAGCCAAATGAATTGTAAGGGGTAAAAGGTGCCACATTCATTCGTCTATAACGAGACTGGTGAATTTTGCCCTTTATTTGGGCGTAATGGTGATGCCCATGGTAACCACACAACTCGCAGCTAAGCGTCTGTCTTGACAGTGAGCGATCTAAAAGTACAGGTCCATGGCTTGCACTTTCTTTCTTTTTATTCGGGGGGGGGGGGCATGGGGGTTGCGTGTTTTACGAGATTTTTTCACTCTAATCAGAGAAGACTTAGTGTTAGAACCTACCAATCCTAAGACCAGAGGTGTGGTTGAAAGACAGCAGTAAGATTAGTAGGTAGGAGCCAAGGGAAAGTAGTAGAATGGCAGCAGAAAGAGTTAGGAGCCCTGAGGAGGGGGTAAGGGGAAAAGTGGGGGGGGGCCGAAAGCAAAGACGAAAGCTGACAACAGAACATGGCTAGAGGTCAGGATAGAAGGTGAAAGGAGAACTTTTATTTTAAGAGAAGAAAATATTTTAAAGACGAAAAGATTTTTCCCTCTCGCTATCAGGTTTCGAACCGGGGACCTATTGAATGAGAGGCGAAGACCGTATCTCTAGACCACGAGAGCTCCCCGGCTTGCTCTTTGAAAACATCATTTATTCAATCTTTCACCACAATGTATTATATCATGCCACCGTCGAATCAGGTACTCGTCACTTTTGGGGCATATTATGAAGTAATTGGTACAATCTGAAAGCCTGTTCGTTTGACTTGCTTCGGATGAAGAAAAAAAACACCCAGCTATTCAGCATAGATGTCAACATTAAGAAGGTGCAGATCGCCTGGTGTCAAAGATAAAATTAGCTAGAAAATTTGACGTCATACTTTGGAGATATCTGAAGTTGTAGTGTCCTTACAGTTGTGTGCCTTTGAGCAATACTTTTCAATATAATCCACGAAAACATGGACATAAAAGGGGTGCTGTGCCCAAAACAAATAATTTGGTAAAAATTGCCGGACTCAGTGCCGATAGCTGCTCTTACGTCTTCATTTCTCTGCCTGTCTCGTCTTGTGATGTTAAGGGTTTTGCGGAGACATTTCATTTCGCA
>NW_004797673.1:415586-428086 GCF_000002075.1 Aplysia californica
TCTCTCTCTCTCTCTATCTCTATCTTTATCTCTCTCTCTCTCTCAGCCTATCCCCCCTCCCCTCTCTCTCTCTCTCTCTCTCTCTCTCTCTCTCTCTCTTTCTCTCTCTCTCTCTCTCTATCTCTCTCTCTCCACTCTGCCCCCCTCTCTCTCTCCTAAAACGTGTTCCTTTTGGTGTTCAGGACTTTTAAGCTGATTGACGGCGATAAGAAAATTGGCTCGCCGAAGAGTCCATTGTGAGAATAATAATATCTTCCGCTGCGCGGACACTTAAACAATAGCTTTTTCATATTTTTATATGTTGGTTCCTCAGGAGCCTGAAAGACGGATTGGACAACGAATATAGATCAAACTGATATAGGTGGTAGAACGTTTTGACGTCTTTAACAAGTCGCCGAAAGTAACAATGACTGCTGCACAATTACGTGTATGATTAACAATTGTGTAACGACGTGGTGGTATCAGACGCTGGTAAATATTTGGGCATGTGGAGTTTTTTATATCATCTTAAAGCTTGTTCATTTGTCTTGCAAGTTGCAAAAAAACACCCATTTATCTTGAAAATAAGTCGAGGCATTATCGATTGAAGGAAGTAGGGGTCACCTGGATTAAGAGATAAAATTAGCAAGCCAAAGCTTGGTTGTTTCACAGCTTAAGAGACCTTGGAAACTGAAACTGAAAATGTACTTTTTTGTCCCTTCAATCAATGTTTTTTCAAATAAAATACATACATTAGCGTGTTCTTTTATAGACATAAAAGGGGTTATGCTAAAAAAACAAAAATTTATTAAAATTGTCAAACCTGCGGGAAAATGCCGCAATTTCTACAATTTCATTATTTTGATGAGCGCCTGATTATACCAAGCTGTATCACAAATGTGTTCTTTACCCTTCACCGTAACAGAGGGTGAAAAGTACTGCCAAATGTGTCACGATATGCTAGAATAAGGGGCTCGTCAATAATTTTTGATCGTATTAAGAAGCTATGGGTACAATCATAAAGCCTGTTCTTTTTCCTTAATCCATGTATCTCGAATAGAAGTGATATTTACGATTGAAGGAGACATCATTTGCCTGATGACAGGGATAACATTAAGAATGAAATAAATATCACAACTGGTGACTTCTAAAACTGTAGAGTCCTAGGAAACTAAAGAGGTACATTTTCTAAGCCTTTGATAAAAGTTTTTCAGAAAAATCCCAGCAAGAATATGTTCTGCTATGGACATAAGAGATAAACCCAAAACAAACCAAAGAAAATTTAGGAACAAATTGTCCAAAGGGCGGAACAATGTCGGCATCTCCTATTTCCTTATTTTAATTTCGCACCTCATTTCACCACGATGCCACACAAAATGTGTCTTTGTCAAAGTTGCAGCTCAGATAGCTGAACCCATGGCACATAATATTTGGCGAGAATCTAAACCCACAAGTCATCAACACAATAGACGTCATATTCTGTACGGATTATTTGTTGTTGTTTTTATTTTTGTTGTTGTTGTTGTTATTGTTGTTGTTATTGTTGTTTTTGCTGTTGCTGTTGCTGTTGTTATTGTTGTTGTTGTTGTTGTTGTTGTTGTTGTTGTTGTTGTTGTTGCTGTTTTGTTGTTTTTTGTTGTTTTCTGACAGGTTTATTTTGGGGGAAATTTAGTGGCGCATAATCAATGTTCTATAAAGGGATCGGAACAGAGTATATAGTTAATTATCACGGCTGTCTTCTTCAAGTGTCGTAGCCATTCAAGAAAAAGGTTCTTTTAAGTAGACGGCTTAAATGTTTGGGTGTGCTGATATCTCTATGGGTTATGGGCTTACGTATAATAGTCAAAATCAACGTCTCTATAGAACATTTCGGTTACATTGTCATTTCTCAAATCTGTTCAAACAAAACAAACTAAAGCCAAATCATCTAAAAGCAAAGACACGATTTTAGGATTGGTTTTTGGGAAAGAGTTTTGTGAGACATAAAAGACGTTTTCTAGGATGGTGGCTGAAAATCTGAAAGCTTTGATTTAAAAACTACGGGTCTAAAAGCTAACACAGCCCAGGAACTGACTGAAGATTTCGCTCTCATATTGTAATGGGCAATAAAACCATCCCAGAGAAACAGGCAAGCAGGATGGTATTAAGGTTATCTCTATTCCGGACATAACATTAATGCTACTGGCCAGCCTTCTATCATTTTATCTCCCAAACATACTGTAGATCTAACAGCAATATTTCCTTTAAAGGAAAGCCATTTTATTAACCCACTATTACGGTTTTTTCCATCTTTATTCATGCAAAACACATTGCCCTTGCTACCCGTACATTGGCCATAATTATTGTAATAACAAGAGGGCGAACAATTTATAGAGAATATACCACAATACTAATATGACGAATTTGTGACCGTCATATTGATGCGACCTCTGTAGGTGTCATTAGCATAGACGCTGTGACACTGCTTAGACACAGGGCATTGCCCTACGGCTACCATCTATAATGCATAAAATAAAAGTATTTGAATTATATTCTTTGTTGATTCATGTTTTGCATTTAGGTTAAAAATATAACGTTTATGTTTACCAGTATTTTTTCTCATACCAAAATAGATGACTTCTGAGCCTGTATCTATTCTTTTGTTTGCCATTAGTCGATATTAGGAACAGGCTTTATTTATAAATACAAGAATATCCAAAGTTCAAAAGTACCGATCAACTTGTTAACCGAATGTTTGAAAGAACTCTTACAAACAAAGGAGCTTCTTCTTGAAGTACACTTTCCTTCTGATACATCAGAGATATTAAATCAATTATGGTGGTCTTTGAAAATAATAACAAAATGATAATAGTAAGGTGACATTTCGTTCCACCGCGGATCTTCAAGTTAAAGTCCTTTCATAGATTCATGGGTACAGGATACACGAATTGAACAATTAAGATATTCATGGTTGCTTTGAAGATACGAATATTTCATTTTTTCTTACTTTAAAAAAGATGACTCGAGTTCAATACTGCTTTGAAGAACCATTGGCTGAACTGTGAGGAGCACCCGTGTAGTGGAAATGTGATAACAGATTCGATCGATTTTTTTATCGAGTTTAGCGGTTTTTCTTCTGCAATGTTGTATTCTTCTCAGCCCTTGTCAGCTGTGGTAGGAAAGGTCAGAAACCAGCCTCCTATATAATCTAAATGTGTCGATGAGGACGTAAGACACCAACATTGATATTGTTATATTTGCTGAAAAGAAACACAGTTTGACTTTCGGCTGATCAAAGGTTTATTCACGTCAGTACACAAATAATGGGACTTTCCGCTGCCCCAAAAATTTTTTTAAGGAAGCGAGAGTTGTACTTCGACAACAGTGTCAATATTAATTGCATTTTTGTTCACATATTTTAATTTTCGTCCCAAATCAACTTAATTTAGATCGTTTGGGAGATGGACAGAATTGACCCTATTTTCCACGGCCAATCCCAGGGGAGTGGGATACAATATCCCGGAGGAAAGAAAAAGAAAATGTATAACTTCATAACTACCCCTTTCGTGAATCTAACTTGCGTTTTCTGAGTGTAAAGGTTACAAATTTTATTGGAATGTTGCATTATTTGGAGATACATTATATCGAAACGATAGAAAGAAAGCTATGTACAAGAATAAACCTATCGATAACGTTCGAGCCAATATAATGTCCTCACATGTTCGTGAACTGATAGTTGAAGATCAGCAGTTATTATGTTTTTGGGATTTGTCCGGTTTGGATGCCAAGTTTGAATCTGTCAATTTCGTTTACTTATTAGCTGCCGTTCATACGAGAGTCCTCATTACTAGCGTAAATTGGTTTCGGCCCACCACCTGAAGTTTTTGCTCCACTCTTCTCCGGGTATGACGCACCATCACTATTTATATCTATGACATCATCCCCATCCCCTGTAGCCTCTGTAATTAATGTGTTATCGGACTTGGGAGGGGAGTAATCTTCAGGTTCTTCACCCCGTTCGTAATTATAGGGATCATCTTGGGGCTCGTAATCATCGTAATTAGGATAATCCGAATCGGGATCATTCGAATCCGACTGGTAGGAAGAGTTCGATTCTTCGTCTTCGCTTTCTCTTGGAATGAATTTATCGTCATCAGTAAGGCCGATAGTGTCCTTGATATTTTTATCCCTGAAAAACATATCGGAAAGGGAATTTTTTCGCTCTGGAGAAACGGAGTCACTAAAGGCACCTCCCTGTAGGGGTGATTCCCCGGTCGGACGGTTGTAAATATCCTGAAAGCTCGGGCCCTTCGGAGGATCGAACCCTTTCCCTAGAGAACTAGCTAGCGAGTCTCCACCCCCGATAGACCCTCCGGCTAGCCCAGTGGCCGCATCCGGGCCCCCATTGACAAGTGCTGCCCCAGCAAGCTTACCGTCCAGGTTGAAAAAGTCCGAGCCACCAATATTGCTGAAAACAGACGGGAACTGACTGTTAGTATAACCATAGGGTCGGTTGCTGTTGCTCTGTCCGTTCTGGCTGTTGAAGTTGTTGTTGTTGTTAAAATTTTGGTTGCTTTGTCCAAAGCCGCCATTAGAACTAAATCCATATCTTGGAGAATTACCACCGTTATTTCGATAATTGTTAGAACCTCTACCAAAACCGTTGTTATTGTTGTTAAAATTGTTCCTGCTTGCGCCCAAGTCTTGGTTGTTGTTGTTGTTGCTGTTTCCGTAGAAACCGCTGCCGAATCCAGGACTTGATGACTGGAATCCGAAGTTAGGATTATTGTTTCCGTAAGGAATTAGGGTGAACTTGCTGCTGCCACCATCGTTATTGAACTGGTTTTGAGGGGTGCCAAACGCGCTTCCCGAAAAGATCCCGGCATTGCCTCCTGCGTTGTTCGCCTCGCTTGCAGTGGGTATCCCTAATCCGATGACACAACATCCCAGCATTGGATTGTTCCCGTAGACAGAGTAAGGTCCATCATAGATCTGGGGAAAACAGACACAAAGTATGTACAACGTTATTTATCATTTTTGCAATTAATTTTTTTTAAAATACAAAAACAACAACACCAAAAACAACAACAGCAACAACAACAACAACAGCAGGAAATAACTATACGGGTCAATATCCTTAAAACGGGAGGTGCAAAGAAAGTCCCGCGGCGACCAGTCACTACTGGTAAAATTCAGGACTGGTCACATTTCTAGACTGTGGTCGAACTGAAATAGAACAGACAAAACAATCGGTCATTTGTGCAGCGAGGAGCTCCAGGATTTGGAGTTCTGGCTGCTGAGATGCCCCGCTACGAAGGTCCCGTGGTGGCATCTCTTTGGGGAGGATTCATGGAGGTTGGACTGCTTCACCCGAAGTGAGGCGGTGGCTCTGGCGGAGAGCACGCTCTTCGGGGCTCCAAACAATTCGAAAGGATAGGCTTCCCCGTACACAACAACAGCAAAAACAAAAGAAGCAGCAGCAGAGGCAGGAACAACAACGTCCCCCACCCCCACCCCAACCCCCCCCCCCCCCACATACACAACAAACATCAACGCAAAAAACGAAAAACAAACAATAAAAAACCTACACATTATACTTCTTATCACGACGTATCAACAGCTATGGCGTGAGCTTCCGCAACAGCTAGTAGGAACATAACTTCAGTATTGGCTAACTCATTATGGACGCGCATTTGGATCCTTCGGCAACGATTGAAGACGTGTTGTTTTGGGGCAGTTTGAAAAGAGAGCATAACTTTGTTATTTACACAGATTTATTCAATTCTATTTTCTTTATCTTCAGCTTAAACAAAGACAGACAACATACATACTGCTCATAATATGAAATATGTTAACTGGTATTTTTAAAAATTTCTGCTTGATGGCAACATTGCCTTATTGATTTGCGGCTGAACGGACATACTGTTATGTGTCTATTATGTCTTCTTTAAAGAGTTAATGTTGAAGACACTGCAGCAAGGTTTAGAAAAGGGATCCTGTCTTTATTCAGAATGCTCCCTCACCATCGCCATGTAAGATAAGGTAAGATAAGATATATCTTTATTGTCCTGATCCTGGCACATTGGTTTGGTGTTTCACCACGTGTACACACAAACACACACACACACACACACAGACACACACACACACATACACACACACATGCACACACACGTGCACACACGTAAGCTTACAATTACATGCATAATATAAATGAGCAGAAAAATATACTATAACAATCTTATTAATAATGTTATTTTGATGTAGGCGGTAAATCGGATAAGCTGCTTCATTGGGAGGAAGGGGAGGTCGTGGTTGGGGGGTTGGGGGAATGTTATATAATGTATTGGATATACTGTAAAGTTTAAACAAAAGGGCACAGAGCTCCATTCGTGCATATTTCACTCACACTTTCTTGTTCCCCCAGGCCTAGACGTGCACATTTCCTTTATAGGAAGCCGGCCACCTCAAACCTACTTCTATCACCACCGTCTGGGGTGTAACGGTTAGCCCTTTGCTATTGCACACAGGAGACCCGAGTTCGATTACTGGGTTGGGACAAAAATATGTTATAAAAAATATGGGACTCTGATGGGATGTTGCATCCCTCTCAACTTGGGTTGGTCCTCAGAGGCGTGGTCTAACCCAGCCCTCTAAATGTTCTCAACTGTGTCGACAGAGGAAAAAAAACCCCGCCTACATTTAAAAGACGAAGAATAGCACATTTTTTTTATATTGAGTCATTTTTGGAGCGATTCAGTCCACACCTGAAATGAATAATTAATGAGATACGGGCATTGTTGCCTGAATTTACTTTTCATGTGAACCTTCTGAGACTCGTGGTCACGACTATAAACTCATAAACCCCGATCAGAGCTCCACGAGCCGACCCTCGATAGCCCCAGCCGTGCCCGGAGGGCACACAAAATGCTTTTACTTAACGCTCTCAGTGTTTTATTTCCAAGTTTCATTTGCAATTGATGGACTTCACGAGGTATCTCACTTTCTCACACTTGTTTATTCATTGCGTATGTATCCGTCTCACTTTTGTGAGTGTGTTGACCACGCAATTAAAACTGTGTAGCATATTGATGGGTCCAGTTTGGTTTAGTTTTACAAAGAGTTTTACGCCCCTTGCACAGCACATAGGTCATATTGCTGCCGAAGATAAGACGCGTTATTAGATAGCAGGATACAAACAAAAGGTAGAGAAATCTTATTTATCGCTAATCATCACAGACGCCAAAAGTATATAATATCTGCGTGCATTCTGTGGTTGTTGCGACACTCTTCACTGAGAGAGCGAGATGGCTTTTGCCATGAAGCTGTCATAAAATTATAAAGTTCTATCTGATTGTTTGGGCCGTTTTGAGTTAATAAGACCATGAGGTCAGAAACTAATGTGTTCTATCAGCTCTATCAAATGACTAATTTTTTAAGTCGTTATCAAGATGTTCAGAGAATTGCATTCGAAAAGGTTTTACATGTCGTTAAATTCAAAAGTATTAGTATTAACGTTGAATTTCTCAAAACTAGGTACTGAGCAGATGGAACTTTATAATTCTAGAGTAGAGATGAATGAATGCCTGACGGCACTTTATGGAGTTGCCACAGCTACCATGTTGGCACAATTCTACCGATTGGATTAGTAGAAACTTTGAATAATAAACATGTTTGATTTTGAAGGTGACATTCTAATTTGTCGAATTCGGTCGAATTCTGCTGGGGAGTAGCTTTATATCTCCTCATGGGTGAAACTCGTGGTTGGCTCCGACTCAGTTGTATTGAGTTCGAGTGGCAGTGTGTACTTGGTAATACTTTTCATCTCTGAACAAAACTCCCGACCATAGGACCAGGTTGTCTTAAAAGTGCCAAACGGGTGCGAGCTGCTCACGAGAACTACGTTGTGGCACAGCTGTTTTAAGTAGATTGCTCAATCGCAACGTTTGCTGAGGCAAACAATTGATGGACAATGGGTGAGTTTTTGGCTGATATCAAATACATGTTAACGATTACTGAAATATTATCAGTCTGTAGAATGTGGGGAGATTCTCTCTACAACTGGCTGGGTTGTCATCCAAATCGCATTTGTGCTTGGTTGCATGGTTAGAAAAGTGATACATGCTGAGAACCCCAAACGCTCCCTAAAACAGCACAACTTAAAAGAAAAACTCAGTTGGGGAATGGAATCGAACCAGGGCCACCTATCCACAACCCAGCATGAAACTGATTGAGCTAACCGAGTCCCCTTATTTGCAAAAGGCTGAAGAGAAAATGACTGGGTAACGAGCTTAATGGGTAGACGTTTTCTCGTTTTACAGTTTTTAAAGCAATATTTCTTTTTCATTATTTACTGACGTTACACGTGTTACATTATTTTAGAACTGCGCCTTTGAATGTGAAAATCAATTTGTTCCTTCAAAGGGCATGGCCACTGTAATTGTGTATTGTTTTATTTCTTTCTATCTAGCTTTTGAACATAGAATTGAGGGGTTTGGAATTTGATGATGTTTTGAGCTTAAATAGCAGCTTTGCCTCTCCATAAAGGAAAATCTGGGCTTTCGCTACTGAATAAAATGAATTCGGTTGGAAGTGTGCTCTGGGTATACATGTCAACATAGAGTGAACTCTCCCTACCCAGAATATTATCTAAGGCAAACTTCTGATATTTAAGTTAGATAGTAGTTGGTGATGTTGTGTGTATAAAAGCTGCCGGATTGCCCTTCAGCGTGAAAGGGGAAATGAGATGTGACGCATTATATTTCTGTTCGCAAAGCTGATTACATCACCGAATTCAGTCAATATCTCTACCTCCCCATTCCCCTTTTTGTCGATACCGATTGTAGTAAATAGAGTTTCGTTTCTTTCTCTTTATAAAACGTTTCCCCTCTGTGTGTTCTATAGGGCTGAGGACTGTGCCACATCATGTTGCCACAGTGCGGTCAAAAATTCGTGACGCAACTTATTGTCGCATATTAACTCCAAAACTATTGAGCAAAGAATCTCCAGCTGTAGTGAACACATTTTTCGCACTGAAGGTTCTCAAAACATGCTTTCAATAAATATAATGTCGTGATAAAAAAAAAGACATATTCGTTTACAAGCGATATTTCCTCAGTGTTCACTGCAAAACTGATTCCCTGTAACATATTTTGCCACAAGAGAGTGTAATTGGTGAACTGTGACGTAGGCTGTAATATACGTATGTAAAATATTTATGAGAAGGGGAAAATGCTGAGAATAATATCATTTCCTGTGTGACGGAGATTTGAAGTATTTTATACACATGTATGAACAAAAGTGATTTTTAATATAGCTTCAGTTGTTGTGGGAAAATATTATGAAGTTAAGTCATATAGATACAAACGTGCAAAGTATGGTTGACATTGATTAAAATATTGAAGAGATTATTGAGAAAAAGTTACGCCACGAATTTTTGACCACACTGTAAGAGTGTACCATATGAAAAATTGCACAAGAAGAGTAACGAGTACGTACTGATAAAGAAGAACCCCTGGACAACTTTGTCATCCTCTCGACTCACCCATTAGTGGTTGTACAACAAGAGCGTCGGACCAGGACATTCACCCAATGAAGCTATTTACAACTCTCTCTCCTCGACTACCAGCCCGTAATTATGCGAGTATTATTATACCTTTATACGCAAAAAAAAAACCCTGCCATAATTATATACTGAAAATACAGTACATCCGTAATGAGGTAAAACTGTTGGTCCAGCTCTTTAATTCTTTCGGTTTAACGTCAGAAGGCGGAATAATCTTTTTGAAATTTGATTTTAGATCATTGATCCACGGACGGAGTTTCCATACACGATCACTGCTTGTGCCGTCATCATGAGTCTCATTGCTGACAAAATGCAATTGTTTCAAGAAAAAAATTAAGTACTGGTAGTGTGTATTTCACAGTTTGTATAAATACCCTTGTTTAGAGAAAAATAACTTTATGAACCTTTACATACAGTCTAAAGGCTGTTTACTGTATGTATTTACACTGAAATGAAGTCAATCTGCTTTTTTATTTGTCCAGTCAACTTGAACTTTTTTGACATTTTACATTGAAACAGGGCTATGTGATAAAAATCAGGACTCAAATGCCCAATGTTCCACATCTGGCACACAAAACGTCCAGGGCTGCCCAGTGTGCCATATTTAGACCATACCTAAAAACACCCCCATAAATCAAAATGTAAATGTTGAACATGAAATTTGAAGATGATAATATCTAAATCTACTTTGTTTCAAAACATATATTAGGAAAAATTGACAAAATTATGTACCTGACGGTTGATGGTAATAGATTGAAGAAGAGTGGGTGTGGTTGTCTGTTTCAAGCATAAGTGGTGGTAAAAAACAGGAAATTGAAAGGGGAAATTATTGCAGAAAAAAATCACACAAGGGCACTCAGATGATGATTCTCCAGTTACCTACCTCATGAAATTACCGAACTTAACAAAAATTAATTACAGTTTCCCCTGAAACTGGTTATTTGACATGTGCCAGATATGGCACTGTGGGCACTAAAGGGATACTAATTAATATTATTATTATTATCATTTTTATTATTAATATTATTATCATTGTTATTGTCATTATTATTATTATTATTGTTAGTAGTAGTAGTAGTAGTAGTAGTAGTAGTAGTAGTAGTAGTAGTAGTAGTATTAATACAACTATCAATATTGTTATCATTTAAAATAACAGCGATATAATAATATTAATATTATTATCATAAAAATGATTATTATTATCACCAATTATCATAATCATTATCATTATTATTATAACTCGTCCCTCTTGAACTGATGTTTTTCTTCAACATAATATTCGGAGGAAAAGAAGTGGTGGACCTTCCATGGGACAGCTTAGATGTTCTGTAAATGTAGCCAATTTAAACACACCCAAGTAGACAACGAATATATTTCTTCGTGCTGCGATAGAAAAGCTGGATTAGCAAAACTCATAAACAACTTAAAATATCTCGTGACCTCTACGCACTTGGACTATCTACAACTAGTTCAGGTCGAAAAACAAAGATACAGATGAAACCAATGACTTGGCTCACCGTCTAGAAGACGATAGCTAACAATTTGCAATTGTCGCTAACGAGAACACGCAGCTTGTCTCACCCAGCAAAGCGTGTGTTGTACAGAGAAGTAACGATTGAAAGAGGGAAGTAATTAAATAGCCCACAGGACACATTTTTTTTGCAGTGCTTTTTCCGTAAACCCGCAATCTCAGAGCACTTGAGAACTCATTATTTGTGCTCATTATTATTTCCAGGACAGATGCCAGTCCCGTGGCAACCAACTCTGTTTATATCCACTCTTTCACATTCTAAATCATAATCTCAGGCTGAGAAGGATACAGCATATCAACAGTAAGACCGAGATACTCGATAGACTTTTTTCTCCAAACTCGGTAATCAAACTCGGTTCTCCTGTATTCGACAGTGACCAATCTAACTACTACACCAGAAAAGCCGTTATAGTATGAATGGTACTGTTTACCTTTTTTTCAAGTTTTGATTAGAAGGGACTGAATTGAAAAGTATGAAAACAATGACGTTTTTTTTCCACCTTGAAAAAATGAATGAAAATTGCACATATTTAAACTACGTTGAATGAGTAGAATTCATGACATGTTTTGAGAGCTTATGTAAGTATTTAATTGAGGACTAGAAACCCACTTGTTCGTTCTATAACGCTTGAAAAGGCGCTGGTTTCGGGTACTTAAAAAGTAGCAAAAACATGATTTATTTTTTTGTTAAACCGTTTACTGAACGGCTGAATGTTTGTAACCAGGAGAGGCAATATTACAGGGGAGAGAGAGAAAGAGAAAGAAAGAGAAAGAAAGAGAAAGAAAGAGAGAGAGAAAGAGAAAGAGAGAAGGAGAATGAAAGAGACAGAGAGAGAGAGAGAGAGAGAGAGAGAGAGAGAGAGAGAGAGAGAGAGAGAGATTCAAAGATTCAAAATGATTTATTGATTTGAAAGGCCTTTGGCCCATACATCCACATATTTTAACATATGGTTCGGCAATTACATACATTGGTGCAGCACATTGGATGTTTAACATAAATTGGACATGCACGCCCACATACACGTATGCACGCACGCACGCACGCACGCACACACACACGCACGTGACGCACGCACCTACACTCATACACACTCCTGCTCACACACATACTTACATACATACATACATACATACATACATACATACATACATACATACATACATACATACATACATACATACATACATACATACATACATACATACATACATACATACATACATACATACATACATACATTCATATGATCAAATAGAAATAGAACTTCCACACAGTGCTATGAATGAGGCAGCGAGAGAAATCGGGACATGTTTCACTCTGAGAAGTGAATACCATTGTCTTTTTCATACACATATACATATAAAATAGTACCCATTACAGTAGATACAGAGTTACATATGCGAGTGAATACCTTTTCCCTAGGACAGACGTGTCCGTATAACAAC
>NW_004797673.1:433086-441976 GCF_000002075.1 Aplysia californica
CCCATTACTCTCTCTCTCTCTCTCTCGCTCCCTCTCTCTCTGTCGTGTGTGTGTGTGAATGTGTGTGTGTGTGTGTGTGTGTGTGTGTGTGTGTGTGTGTGTATGTACCTGTCTCTGTCTCTGTCTCTATCTTTTTCTCTGTAGCTCTGTCTGTTTGTCTGTCTGTATATCTGTCTCTCTGTCTCTATGTCTGTCGGTCTGTCTGTCTGTCTATATGTTTGTCTGTTTGTCTGTCTGTCTGTCGGTCCGTCAGTCTGTCAGTGTGTCTCTCCCTTCCTCTCTTCCTCTGTCTCTCCCTATTCCTTTCTTTCTCTCTCTCTCTGTCTACCTGTCTGTCTGTCTCCCTCTCTCTCTCTCTCTCTCTCTCTCTCTCTCTCTCTCTCTCTCTCTCTCTCTCTCTCTCTCTCTCTCTCGCTTGTTCGCTCTAAAGCTATTTTTCCTGGTGTCTATTTCTTTCTATCTATCTGTCTATATCTTTATCTATTTACCTATCTATCTATTTATTCATCTTTCTATCTATCTATCTATCTATCTATCTATCTATCTATCTATCTATCTATCTATCTATCTATCTATCTATCTATCTTATAAAGCTATTTCTTTTTAACTATATCTCATCCTCCAGATTTCTCAAGATAAACACTCAGTACTTTGACAGTCATGTAACAGCAACAGCGTAGCTAACCATCACACTTCATCACACCCCGGGTATCGGTAGAGACAAAACAAAACCTTTAAAAAAATTAGTAAAAATAAAACTACATCGATGCAGAAGTTTAAGCACAGAGGGAGCTTACGCAAGACCACCAAAGTCAGGACCAAGCCCGGTACACGCCGGCAGGATCTCGCCGTAGGTTTTCAAGCGCAGTGTAAACACCCTGTTGTTTTTTCCTTTGACGTTGGTCGCTTTGGGCAGCCCTATGAGGTCGATAATCACCTGAATGTTGCCACTGTTAAAACACCCAGTGCCCTGGAAAAGATCAAGACAATAGTAGAGTTAATGAGGTGTAGGCTACTAATGAAATATTACCCCGTTGCAACGTCTAATTAATATATGAACATTATCCCGTTGTAACGTCTAATTAATTTATGAACGTCAGACGGTTCCTAATTCGTTGCCCAGTTGCCGAAATTCGTCTTTGCCGGTTTATTTCATTCTTTTAGTTGCCTCATTTGGTGTTCATATAAGGCTTTCACGCGGTAATACAGGGTTACATAATAAGTCAATTGAACTTTACTGTACAAAATGTCATTTACATAATTTTTAAAAATAACATGCTGGGTACCCCGTTCGATGAACAGACTTAATCGTCAAGTCGTTCTGGGTTCAGTGCGCACAGCATGTAAACGGAAATGTGTCGAGAAAAGACTTTCGGTTTATATAAAAAACGAGACTGCGAAATTGTTGATCGTAAGTTAGCCTAGGCCTAGAACTCAATGTGTACGAAACAAAGCATTTTGGAAAAATAGGGGAAAGCAATTTGCGTGGAATTTTTAAAGTTAGGTCCTAGCCGCATGGATGCTGTGGACGCCTGCAAAGTTTCAAAGGCGTGGGTTAGGTAATAAGGGAGGAGTTTGTGCACAAAGCCTCCCGAGTCCACTTTTATATATGACCCCCCCCCCTCCCCCAACCACACTTTCTAGTATACTCTTTCAAGTCAACCATGTAGTTGTTTGCGTCAGAGGTCTTAACTGGGATCTGATGACGGGGTTTGTGGCCTTTTTTCAGACCCCCCCCCCCCAACCTCTGACACCCAAACGATAAGATGCAGAAAAATGTGAATAAACGATTTTAGGAATACAACATGTTATTTCGACCTCAGGACCATGTTTTCGTACCTCCAAGTGTTATGAGGAGACTTTGAAAAAAAATAACTTAAATCTTATACCAAAAACTAAAAGATCAAAAAAGGGGAGGTAAAAAGAAAATTGAAGTTAAAATATCCCAGAGAAAAGTGAGTTCTTGTTCTAATTCCAAGAGCAGAAAGGTGTGTCACACCAACTTATACAGAATTAATGCAGACAATATTTTCCAGGAACACAGCCAACACATACGGATGGTCTATATGAATGTTCAATCTTGTAGAAAGAAAACTGACGATATTTTCGACATCATCATAGAGAAAATTATTGACATCTTTTTTCTCACCGAAACTTGGTTAACACCATGTGGTAATAAGGTAACACTCGCTTATTTAGTAGCCCCAACCTACATCGTTAAATCTTTTCCGCGCCAAGGTCGAAGAGGGGGAGGCATTGCTGCCATATACATAAGTTTTTTTAACCTTAAAATAACAACTAGTGCACTTAAGTGTGACTATTGGAACGTTTGAAGCTATGAATTTATCTATGGATCTTGGTTCCAAATTTTATGACGTCGTTTGTATTTACCGCCCACCATACAGCAAGATTAACAAGTCAACGGCGTCTGCTTTCTTAAAAGAATTTGCAAAGTTTTTATCATCATTTTCGGTCAAGAAAGGTTATCGTGTTGTGTTTGGTGATTTCAATTTCCACTTTGATTCTCCATCGTCACCTGGAGTCAAACATTTGACAGAATTATTCAGACAGCACAACTTGGTTCAGGTCATCACTGAACCCACCCATCGTTATGGCCCCACACTTGATGGGGGTCGTCATCAAAAAAGACTCAAACGCTTTTAGAAAAATGTATGTTGTAGACAAACTATTCTCTGACCATTACTTCATCTTACTTGTGTTGGATGTGACTAAGACCAAGCCTGAAAAACATTCTGTGTCTCCAAGGAACATCAAAGGAATTGACATTAATAAGTTTAAAATGGATTTGTTGAAATCTTTAAGTAACTTTCAAACAGTCTGTGTTGATTCGTATAATTCCACTGTTAGGGTAGTTGTTGACAAGCACGCACCACTTGTAACTCGTCGTCTGTCGACTAGACCGTATGCACCAAGGTTCGGGGTTGAGGTGAAAGCGGCCAAAATCGAAAGCAGGAGGGTAGAGAGACAATGGCTCAAAACAGGGCTCACCATCCACAAACACATTTTTAGATTAAAGAAACAAGAGCTGAAATTTGTAACTAAATGTAATAAAAAGAAATACTGTTTCTAGATTGGAAAATTCAAAATCATGTAAACAATTATTCAACATTTGTGATGAACTATTGGGAAGGGTGAAAGAGACACGTCTCTCGAATTCTTTTAGCGATCAATAACTACACGAAAAGTTTGCTGATTATTTTACAGATAAAGTCCAGAAACTAAGAAACGACCTTGATGACTATGAAACATGTTGTGATTTTGATGTATATGATGGGGTGAATCTTGATAAGTTTAAACCTGTTTCTGAAGAATGTATTAAATCTGTAATTCTAAAATCCCCTACCAAACATTGTGATCTCGACCCTGTCCCTAGTTCTCTGTTGTCTTCCTGCATTGACGAACTGACCCCATTTATTACTAAGATCATAAATAATTCTCTAGTGTATGGATCAGTACCAGATTCGTTTAAAATCACTCTTGTAAAACCTTTGCTAAAGAAACAGAAATTAGATCAGAATGTCTTAAAGAATTATAGACCTGTTTCAAATCAACCTTTTTTGTCTAAAATCCTCGAAAAGGTTGTCCTCGGGCAGCTTCGTCATCACTTACAAGAGAACAATCTGTTAGAGCCATTCCAGTCTGCCTATCGAGCTAACCACAGCACAGAAACAGCACTTCTTAAAGTCATGAATGACATGTTTACCGACTGTGATTCAGGAAAAGTTTTTTTGCTGAGCCGTTTAGATCTATCAGTAGCTTTTGATACAATTGCCCATCATTTTTTATTGAAGCGATTGGAAGTGTCTTTTGGATTATCTGGGACTGCCCTTGGCTGGTTTTCTTCTTACCTGTCAAATCGTTACCAATCTTTTTTTATTAAAGGGCTTAAGTCATCAGATCTTGCTCTTAAGTATGGTGTCCCCCAGGGCTCAGTCCTAGGTCCAGTTTTGTTCACCATTTATACTCACCCACGTGTCAAGGAAATAGTTAAGTATGACTTAAAATACCGTTTCTATGCTAATGATTCTATACCCAAATTTATGGTTCAACATTGTTTACCAACTTAGATGAACTTGTCCATCGTGCTGAAAATTGTATTGCCTTAATGAAAAACTGGATGAGCAAAAATAATTTGATGTTGAATGATAATAAAACAGAAGTCATTCTGGCAGGCAATGCAAAGTCTGTTAAAGAGGTTGACCACGATCATATTACAACTGGTGATGCAAAAATTGTATTTTCAAGAAAAAATAAGAATCTTGGCATTTATTTTGATTCCAGTTTGTCGATGTCGGCTGAGGTAAATCATCTGATCAGCCGCATGTATTAAGAAATAAGAAAAATTAGTAAAATACGTCATCTGATCAATACTGAGTAGTATACTGATTTACTAGTAACTAGCTTAATTTTATCCAAAACTCGATTATTATAACTCCTTGTTATCTTGTTATCAGGAATATCACTGGAGAAAGTAAAAAGACTTCAAACTGTCCAAAACAATGCTGCACGTTTAGTTTTACGGAAAAGAAAGCGAGACTCTGCTAAACCTCTTTTACGAACGTTGCATTGGCTTCCTGTTGAGAAATGGATTGTATACAAGTTGGCAACCATATGTCACAAATGTTTGAATGATAATGCACCATTATATTTATCAAATCTGTTAAGGCTGTACATTCCAACTCGCAGTTTAAGGTCATCAGCTGACAAAAAGAAATTTATTTTACCATCTATGAAACTTAAAACAATGGGTGAAAGGGCATTTGAATACCAAGGCCCCAAGATCTGGAATGCTTTACCAAGTACTTTGAGAGAGATCAAATTTTTTGATTCATTCAAATGTCAGCTGAAGTCGTTTCTGTTTTTAAATTAATAAGATGAATATTTGGAATAATTTTCTTTAGTCAGAACACAACGTTTTATGTTACTGTTGTATGTTGTACTGTATTGTAAAGCGCTCAGAGCCTGTGTACTTTATTCGGGGTTGAGCGCTATATAAATTTCATTTATTATTATTATTAAATCAAACATAGATTTCTGTTATAAAATAATACAATTCTTTACCCCCCCCCCAAAAAAAAAAACCCACAACAAACAACAACAACCCAACAACAAACAACAACAACAAACAAAAAAACAACAACAACAACAACAACAACAAAAACAACGTTTCAGCACTTGACATTGAATGGCCACGTAAATCCTGCCCAGCAACAGAGGAGTTTCCGTGGACGATTCTGATCCTGAAACGCGCAAACCAATTATTGGATCGGATGCATGTCTTTGTCTTGTTTTGGTTAGAGTTTTACAGCCTTGCAACTGCCTAGGGTAATATGAGCGCGTAGGATACATAAAACATTTTCAGTCTTGTAGGAATCAATTTTGAACTTTGCCCTGGTGGTAGCCGAAGTCTACTCTCATCGATTTTTTACCACCAAGAAATCTTAAACATGCACAGCTTGCACACGAGATCTCTGAGATTTCTTTGCCTATTTCCAAGAAGCCTAGGTGTTAGATCTTACCTACATTAAGATGCTGGGTATGTATGAAAAAGTTGCAGTATGAAGTAGCCAAGGAGTAACAGTAGAAAGAAAGTGTGTAGAAAGAGTCAGTAGCCAAGAGGAGGGAGCAAAGGAGTTTTGTTCTTTTCTTTTGGAGGGGGGTGGGGTCAGAAAGTGGAGACGAAAGCAGACGCCGGAACATGATTGGAGAGCATGAAAGGAGAACATTTAAAGTAGAAAATCTTTCGTCACTGTCTTATTCGAACTCGGAACCTACTGAATTAGAGGCGGACACTGTAACCTCCAGACCACGAGAGCCCCTTAATGCCTGTGTGTCCCGACTGCATGCCTCCCTTATCCCGGTGGAGCCGGCCGGCCCTCTTTCAAAATGCCTCAAGTGTTGCAATATCTTTGCTTGACTTATAACTTATTCTGCACGCACAGTAGTGACAGTCTGTCTTCTAACCTCGCTTCACAACCACCGTTGTTGTTTTTCCCCTATATGTTTGACATCCAATGAAAAATTGACTTATTCTTAGAAAATTTTGCATACTGGCCCATGGAAGAATTGCAAATGAAAATTTGATGAAATTAAAACATGGCTTAACAAAACATGTTGAAATTAAATTTAATGTCTATTCGTTCAATTCAATGCAAATATACCACATTATCGTAGGGAGACATATTATTGAAATAAGCTTTTAAGTTTGATTTGAATGTCTTTGTTGATAGCGTCAAAATAAGTTGTTATTGTAAGATTAATTATGAGAGTTTTCTTACAATAAAACCAAGAAATGTGGCAACATCAGGAATCAATCAGACTGCATTTGTCAGAAAAAAACAACCTTGACTATCCGATTAAAGCATGTCTTGCCTCAACTTGTATCCCCATTTAATTAATAAAAGTCAGAAAACGAGAATGACTTTCTTCTTTAAACATTGAGCTTTCCCCCCCAGAAAGTGAAGCTTCACTCTCGGTAAACAAGAGTGAATGTATTTCTGCACAAGGACGTTATCACTATTGAATTAGCGCGGGCAATTAGGAAACAGGATGCTCCTGAAAGACGGAAGGAAGCGCCTAGCTCATTGGTCATTCAAACTGAAACACATGAGGATTAGTAATTAATTGATTCCGAACCCAAACTAGGATTCCCAGGCTTAAGACATGCGTGTGTGATACTACCCCAGAGGCGCAGTATTCCTGACCATCCGGAAGGCAGTATAATATTGTTAATTAGCCTCTAAAGGGAACGCGCTTCCAAGTTCGGAAGTAAAGGCATAGTTTTATAGACTATTGAGAAACAAACAAAACCCGTAACCTGCTGATCGATCTTTAATTAATTAATACATAGTAATAGCATAATCAGGCTTCGTGTAACTTCAACAACATAAAAGTATAACACAGCATCTCAAAAGAACAGCATGTTAAAAGGGTACACTGATTCAATATAAGATAGATATAAGTAAACCCCTCGGAGAATAGGAATTCGTTCTGAAGAAACCAGACTAAACAAAGCCAAACCCAGCTGGAAGAAGACGCCTCCAAAGCATTATTCTCAACCATTTCACTTCTGTGGAAACGAATAACATACTCACTTGTGTTCTTCAAAACAGATTCACTACTATTTTGTCTAGTAGTTTACAATAGTATTAGGAGTTGCAATTAGAACTATTAGTTCTGTTGTCTATTTTTCTTAAATAGGGAAAGGGGACTATGGCTTTGTTTGAATCTCTATTGAAGTAACTTTTAGTCTTATCGGTACAAACATTGATGCAAATTTCTTTGCACTGAAGAAGCTAAATTATTGTATTCGTAAACGTCTCTCGACGTTAATTGTGCCTGGTCAACATTTCATCCAAGCAAATGCAATAATAAATATAAACAACAAAATGTTTCGATTTTCTGTTGTTTTGATTTTATTGTTGAATTAGCCCATTATTTTCATGCAGGAATGTGCAATTAATATAATTATTCTGCTAGGTTGTCAAACTAAAATATTATAAGTACAGTTATTTGAATTTGGGTGCAATTTCTTGCTTTTTTACGAGGGGTTCAAAACGCCGTATCATGATGGAGTAGGTGCTGTAGAAGTGAGCACCATTACCATTGTTAACATTATTATTATTATTATTAGTAGTAGTAGCAGTAGTAGTAGTAGTAGTAGTAGTGGTAGTAGTAGTAGTGGTAGTAGTAGTAGTGGTAGTAGTGGTAGTGGTAGTAGTGGTAGTAGTAGTGGTAGTAGTAGTAGTAGTAGTAGTAGTAGTAGTAGTAGTAGTAGTAGTAGTAGTAAAAATGATCAGTACTTTTTATCAAAACTCAGAAACGCGTAAACGGCTTGCTGGTCAAGTAATTTGTACCATCAGAATTAAATGTCACTCTTGTACATCGGGCTACGTCATGTTTTATCACCATCGTTAGAATTACAAAATCATATCTGATTTTTGTGGCATTTTTGAGTTGCTAAGGCAACGTGACCAGATTACAAATGTTCTATCTGCTCTATCAATTTTAAAAAAACATAAGATTATTCGGAACCGTTATCAAGATATTATTATTATTCAAAGAATTACATTCGAAAAGGCTTAACAATGTGGTGAAACTCAGCATTGTGTTTTTTTACGTCACATGTCTCAAACCTAGATTCTGACCATATAATAATATATTTATATAAATCTAGGGTAGCTAAGTGACTATGATCACGTTCTCGATGACGTAGGGAAAATTGTTTCCTTAAAGCCATGCAAGTGTAAAGGGGGAATCCTCCAGTTGTATCGCGAGCACTCTAATTCTTCACGCTTGTGCCTTCCTGTTTCTTTCTCCTTTCGTTCGACTTGTGGGGTTTCAGTGAGGATCATTTTCAATATTTCAGAATTATTATGTTCTTTTGTTGCTCTTTTTCTAAAACAATATTTCCCCTTATCAATTCCGAATTTACGGAAGGGGTTAAGGGGAAAGGATGAAAGGAAAGGAGGGGACGGGGTGTTGGAATCTCTGACTGATACATTTATGGCCTCATTTCATCGAAGCATGTTTAGTTTGGGGCTTTTTTTAGATGAGGGAAGACCCCGGAGAAAAAAAGATATTAATAAGTAGCGCAGGATTTTTAAAAAAAATTCTTGGTTGTTGTTTTTTTCTGATATTCTACTCTAAATATGCGAGTTGTTGTTTTTGGTCACCTCTGTAGCTTACTTATAAAACTATGATTGTATGTTACTATATGTGAGTCTAAGGCTAATAATAAGTGCATTTGTATATATTTGTGTGCACGGGTGTGAATAATATTTTATTGTCTGTGAGTGTGTTTATGTGCGTAGTGATGAAATTTGAAAGAGAGCGAGAGAGAGAGAGAGAGAGAGAGAGAGAGAGAGAG
>NW_004797673.1:443206-445064 GCF_000002075.1 Aplysia californica
ACACACACACACACACACACACACACACACACACACACACACACACACACAAACACCTGGGGAAAATATTAATGCTTTTTGGGCTTAGTACTTTTTTTAGATGTTGCCGACGGTATAAAGTTATTATACGTTTCAGTACAACCCGTAGCTATAACACAGTAAGTGACGTTATCTAATGTGGATCCATGGAGGACACTTATCATCATTATAATGATATTACCATTGTATAACCACTGCGTTTACAATAATTATTATATTATAATTAATCGGCAACAGTTTAGACATAAATGATTTGAGCCGTAAGTGAAGCCACAGCCACAATAAAAATCCAGTGGATTCCAAGCCATGTTGGAATCGAAGGAAAAGAGGCAGCAGACCAAGTTGCTAATGAAGCCAGAGAGATTGAAGGAGACAGACCACCAACGACATACAGAGGAGTCTTTCCAATGATCAAGGGTGGAATCAGAGACCCACCATGCAGAGCTAAGATGGAAGATGTGTATTCTGTGTACTCCATAAGCAGGAACAAAGTATCACATGTCGCTGGGACCAGGTTGAACTACTGAGAGTGCGGTCGGACCATCATCGGAGCTTGAGATGGTAAAAGAACTTTGTAAATGAAGAGCTCAGCCCACGTTGCCGAAGATGCGACCATGAAAGGGAGGATGTCAAACACATGTTTGGATGTCCTGGAACAATGGCAATTCGAATGATGAGTTATCTGGACGAGTGGAGGTGCCTCTAAGTACATTGACAAAGGAGCAGAAAAAGGGCCTCGCTCTCGCTCGAAGATTTCTTCGTGTAGTCCACCAGGCCCATTAAGAAAACAAAAATCACCATCATCATCATCAGAGCTTCCCCATCGGTTGAGGCTGTGATCATCATCATTGGAGCCGAAAAAGAGCCTCGCTCTCGCTTGAAGATTTCTTCGTAGAGTCCACCAGGCCCATTAAGGAAACCACAAAACATCTTCATCATCATCATCATTGTCGTCGTCGACGTCGATATGGAGAGCCTTGTATGAAACAAGACGTTTGAGAGCAAAGGTCGCACGTCACTTCTCTACTCGGATACTCTCGACAAACTTAATATATTATTACATGTATTGTCGTGTTCTGTATGTCTTTAAGCCATCTTTTTTTCCCAGGGATAGCTAGCTAAATGTTCAAACCAGCATAGTAGTGCAGCTGTTAGGACTTTTCCAAAGGCGCCAAGAAAAGCCGAGCTCGATTCCCGAGAGGGGCGATTTTTATCGTGTATCTCGGTCTTTCTGTTGGTACGGTGTATTTTCGAAACCCCGGGTGGGCCCTGACAGGCAGTGTCGAAGCTCATCTCCTCATCTCCTAAATGATCTATATAGTGTCGATGGGGCTGGTAAAATCACTTTCATTTTTAAAATGGTGCTGCCATTGTGCACTTCGCTGTTGCGCGCATGAGACCCGAGTTCCCTTCCCGTTAGTGGAGGTTTTTATCAAAAATTAATCTCGAATTAGTCTGTCTGCTGGGATATTGTGGCCTGACAATCTAGGTCAAAGCAGCTCGAACGCTTAATGGTCTAAATTGTGTCAAGTGTATTATTGTTATTGTTGTTTTATTTTTGTTGTTTTGGTTTATTTGGGGGAAAGGGGTAAAATGTACAGCATTTGTTACCTAAGCTTTGTTTCTATAATGAGTCATTCTTACTCATATCCGAAGTCAACCCACCAAACCTTTTTCACACACCATTGTGGAAGTCAAATTTTCTAGCTGTGGGAAAGGGAATCTACTAGATGTGATTTTCCTGAAACATTCCCCCCACTGCCCGCCCTGCCCCTTCTCTCTCTCTCTCTCTCTCTCTCTCTCTCTCTCTCTCTCTCTC
>NW_004797673.1:445267-458790 GCF_000002075.1 Aplysia californica
GTCTTCCCCTCGGGCGGCCCATAATGGGACAAGCCGGGTTCAAACAGGGTTAAGAAGGACCTTAACCCGATTTCTCCGGGCTTCTTTAAAATCCCTTTTAGAGGGCCCAAAGGGCAACCTATTTTATTTTGCACACAAAAAACTCACCACTGTTACGAGATTTTCTGCTTGTTTTGAAAAACCACTCCGTTCCCTCCGCGGTGAATTTTTTGGGTTTTTTTCAGTCTTTTTTTTTTTTTTAAAGCTGTGCACTAAATGACCATTTTCGGGTCGATGGGTTTCCTTCCAAACTGGACAACAATTCGTGCTTTGTTTGAATTTGGATTTCTGTAAACACAAAAGTATGACGTCAAGTCACAAAGTTATGAAGATCGGATGGAGATCTGATGTTATGTTAAAACTAAATTAAACCGACTTCCCCCTCCCGCCGTTTCCTCCTCTTCCTAGGCCCATTTTTTTTTAAAAAACCCTTATAAACGATGTTACCAAACGACCTCAAGGCGACCCAGATGTGGCCCCTGTGAGAGTGGAAACCCTGGGTGAGCTATGTCAAAAATGAAGTGGGGAGAACAAAAGTGGGGGCAGAGTTGTTGTTTTTTTTTTGGGTTGTTTTGTTTGTTACTGTTTGGGGTTTACGGGGGGGGGGGGGCGGGGGTGGGGGGGGGCTGAGGTTGGAGAGGCTAAATTGGTTTCCACCCTTGTTATTGTTCATTACGCATTTCTGTAAAAGTCCATTCCGAGCTTATTCGACCAACTTCATACTTCTGGCGTCGGTGGCCTAGTGGTTAGGCTCTCGGACTCGCAACCGTAAGGTCGTGGGTTCGAATCCCGTCAGGGGCCCGACGTTGTGTCCTTGGGAAAGGCACTTTACACGAATTTTCCTCACTTCACCCAGGTGGGAATGGGTACCCGGCTATAGACAGCGAAAGATCGTGTCAGTTTGTTAGTGTTTGAGCGCTTAATCGGCTGCTCGCACTGTATGCTTCCCGGGAAGCTGAGAATGTTTCGGAGTGTTCTATGGTCTGCTGGGGTAATAATATAGTGTAAAGCGCATAGAGCCTGCTGTTGAGCGGGGATATGCGCTATACAAATGCTATCTATTATTATTATTATTATCATTTTTAGTGCGGCCTACGTGTTGATGGTTAGCCCGTGCCGAATAAAAACCTTCAAAAGAAAAGCAACATAGAACAATCAACCGTTAACAGTTAGAACATTGTCATTGTAGAACATTGTCATTGTAGAACATTGTCATTGTAGAGCCCAAAGTCCCCGAGTTCAATGTTCTTTCGTCTGAAGCAGCGTTCCCGGAGATCTATCAATCAATCTATATATATATCTATCTATCTGTCTATCTATCAATCTATCTATCTATCTATCTATCTATCTATCTATCTATCTATCTATCTATCTATCTGTCTATCTATCTATATATCTATCTATCTATCATTGCCATTTTGTCCTTAGAATAGATATGACTTTGACTTTGATATTATCATACTTCGCCATCACAACAAACCAGGCGATAAGAACAGTGCGCTGAGTAATAGTAAGAGACACATGTCAGAATACAGGCAGTGCCGGAAATTAAAACAGCTGATACGTGATTGATATTATATTAAGTGGGATTGTAGTGATTAATTTAACAGTAGAAGGAAACCTAAACAACCCCATTGTTGATCATATATATATATATAATATATTTTATACATTATCTATCTATCTATCTATCTATCTATCTATCTATCTATCTATCTATCTATCTATCTATCTATCTATCTATCTATCTATCTATCTATCTATCTATCTATCTATAGATAGATAGATAGATAGATAGAAATTGAGATTGAGATAGATGTAGATATAGATATTATATATAGAGATATAGAAATAGATGTAGAAGTAGATAATATAGACTACATATTATAATGATTGCCAACTAGGTGGAGACGTATTGTCAGCCCCTGCTACTTTCTGACGCTTCATTTTTGTTGTCAAACAGTTAAGAGGGGGGTGGGGGGATGGGAGGTGCACCTGAAGGCTATCTAGCTTATTAGAGGACCAAATTTTACCAAATTTCACACATATTGTAACAAACATTGTGAGGAGCCATCAAATCCACAGTCAAATTTTGACGGGAAAAAATGTATTGCTATTGAGAGTGCGGCCATATTGGATTTTGCTGACATGTCTTATACAGTGATTACCTCACTATTTTCTTATGAACATTGGTTGTTATTTTGCATTCTTGTTAGCAGACAATAAATTTACAAAACTGAATGTTGAATTTTTCCCAAACAAATAAGAACATTTCTAATGAATTTGTTTCTTGAGTTAGCAAAAAATCCGTGAAAATACACTCTCCTGAAACTACCAAGAAAAGTCTATTCTATAATTATATTGAAAATTCAACAAGCACACAATTTTAGTGTTTCATCTTTTCTTGATTCTGTGAATAATTAAAGAACGTTAGATTTTTAAAAATGTGAACTTTAAAAAAAAAGTATATTATAGGAAAACAGCGTTTTGAGAAAACGGATGGTAATGAAAAATAAAAGACTGACTTTACTTTTTGAAGATATTGTGGGTCTTACATGCCTGGTACGTGAAAAAAGTGGACTTTACGGGGTACAAATGCACTGAAATAGTTGTAAGAGATGCTGAAGAAGCCAAACATGCTTTCATCTCAAAATCCATAATTTTGACCCCAATCAGGATATCGATGGTGTAGCCACCCCTTTTCCTTTAATGTGATTGTGATAAACTAAATTACGATCTGTGAGGTTGTTAATTGTAATGAATTTGTTATTTCTTAATTTTGAAATCGCAGGAAGGAAATACGGGAAGAAACACACATGTCTACAAAACACTTTTGCAGAGTAGTCGCTTTCCAGTGCACTTCAACAAAGTGCAAGAACTTAATAAATCTAACAGTTGAAGTGTCGAAATAATGCTTCAAAATTAGGTTCGCATCTTGTTTAAGCACATTAGAGCGCAGTGTCTTCCTTTGCTTCTAATGGCTTCCCTCGTGTGTGGGAAACATAATTACGCGGTGAATGCTAGAGGGGGTTTAAAATCCGTTGCATTTAACGTTGGAAATTTGTCGAGCTCGCCTGGCTTTCTGTCGCGCTAATCCCTCTCGGGGTATCAATGATTGATCAAGGCCCGTGATTCACGGCAAGTTGGACTCAGATAGCGCCCGATTAACAGCAGCTTCCCAGAGGCGCCGTTAGCGTTTTATTCTGTCTTCATGTGAGAATGTGTGTGTGTGTGTGTGTGTGTGTTTGTGGGAGAGAATGTGTGTGTGTGTGTGTGTGTGTGTGTGTGTGTGTGTGTTTGTGGGAGAGAATGTGTGTGTGTGTGTCTATGTGTGTGTGTGTGTTTGTGTGAGAGAATGTGTGTGTGTGTGTCTGTGTGTGTTTTTGTGTGAGAGAATGTGTGTTTGTGTGTGTGTTTGTGTGAGAGAATGTGTGTGTGTGTGTGTGTGTGTGTGTTTGTGTGTGTCTGTGTGTGTATTTGTGTGTATTGTTTAGATGTGTTTGTGTATCTATATGTGCGTGTTATGTGTTTATGTGTGTGTTTTCTGTGTTTGTGTGTGTGTGTGTGTGTGTATTTGTATGTATTGTATTTGTGTGTATTGCATTTGCATGTATTGTTTAGATGTGTGTGCGTGTGTGTGTATTTGTGTGTGTGTGTGTGTGTGTGTGTGTGTGTGTGTGCATATATGTTGTGTACATGTACATGTATGTGTGTATGCGTGTTCCTATGTGGGTACGTGTAGGTGCATTTTTGTGAGTTGTGTGTATATCTCTGCGAATGCCGTGTGTGGATGTGTTTGCATACATGTATGTATTTGGTGTTTTAAAAAGTATAAATTTATAATAGAACTCTCCACATAGCAAACCTAAAGGGTTTTTTTTAATCGACACGTGATAAAAGTAAGACATTTCCCCGAAACCCATTCGCCAACAATATTCACTGACTGGCAAACTACTACAATGTAATTATAATATTACTTTGTTTTCAATTGGTCGCTTTTAGTGACATGCGGGCTAACCCAGATTTCGGGGTTTTCCAGAAATCTTAACCTACCCCAAAAGTGGGCATTGCCCTACCCATAGAAGAAATTTGATTTCATTTGTGTTTATATTTGTTTGGTTATAAAGAAAACTCTCCTTCTCTTTTAAAGAAAATGAACAAGGAGAAAAACTTTACATTATATTTTCTTAAAACAGAATTTTTCGGAATAGCCCCCTTGTGCTTAAAAGCGACCAATTGTAGGTGTTCTTAAACCACAATTGACCAAATTTCGATAACTTTGGATGTGAACATCGATCCTGCCTGTCAAAGCCAACCCAGACTGAGTGGGGATACAACACCCCAGCCAGAAAACCAAGACAGAGATACTCAATTTAAAAAAAAAATGTACCCATATTGGCATCGAGCACGGGTCCTCTGCATACTCATATGAAGCGTTTTACCGCTACACCACTGACCCCGTGATAAAGAATTGTGATACAGTTAGTAAAACCGCATAGTTTTAGGGGCTTAACTTTGACTTAACCCAATCCGTACGTCGTGTTTTACTATCGTATCCATATGACGTGGCGAAATTTTCCAAACAGGAAATTACTCGTTAATCCGATCCATACGCTTTCATAGCAATATGTCAAAATGATTTTTTTTCGAGAAATACTGAAAAGAGATCTTCGTACTAGAAGTATTCTAATATGGGAGGAATACAACCCCGGGGGTACAAAATGACCCGAGAGCGTACGGATAGGGCTAAGGTAGAAAGCTAAAAAAAACAACAACAACGTATGTGGATAAACATAAAAAAGCGGATCAGATTAGAATAAACAGGAAAGGTAGAGCGTTAGATAGAGGAGAGAGAGAGAGAGAGAGAGAGAGAGAGAGAGAGAGAGAGAGAGAGAGAGACAGAGAGAGAAAGCACCAAACTTCACAATCTTTATAGTAGAATCTGTCCTGTAGGTAGAGGTAGCTTGAGCAAATATTACAAGATGAGAAAAGGAAAACTCCCCGAAACGTTTAGTACAACTCACATCGTGGCATACATTTTCATTACTCTGAGACGGCACTTCGAACCTTAAAAAAGGAACGTGGGAACAAAAAAGAAATTCAAATAGTTTTTAAAATATTTACCAAGCCAAATGAGTTTCTTCAAAGGAAAACAGATTACGTCTTTGGAAAGAAAACCAACCAGGACAAGATAGAAAAACCAAAAGTTTAACCAAGAAGGATACTACGTGTGTCGTTGTTTAGTTTTAGTAAGACTTTTTCGACACTGTAGCACTTATAGGTCATAAGTGTCAAAGTATGAAGGTGTTGCTAGAGTGTAAAAGATTAAGAAAAAATGCAGGAGGGATAAGGACAATATCTATATATATATATATATATAAATGCCTGAAACTGTAAAACTAGAAGAACAAAAGAAACTAAAGCACCCGCCTACCACCCACTTAAAAGTGCCTAAACATGTTTAAAAATATCGTGAAAATTTGATTTTTGATTACCTTAGAATACCTCGCTTTTCTCTTTCTTTTCTATTTTTAATCCACCATACAGTATAAATATTGGCGTTTTCAGTGGTTGTGAACACACTCATAATTTCTTACATGCACATACACGCTCGTCCGTGAGCGAGCGCACGCACACACACACACGCACACACACACACACACACACAAACACACACACACACACAAACACATATACATACAGACAATCATACGCACACACACATACACACACACACACACAAACCTGCTTTCATTCTCACTTTTTCTCAGATCCGAAACTAGAGTCAACTGTCCTGTCCTAATTCTACTGATCAAGCTATAGATAACTGAGGGTTATTTTCGATTTCAAATCCACTCCCAGACTGAACCTTGTAGTTTGATGAAATCAAGTTAATATTAGTCTGTCTGTGTTTAAGTTAGTAATATATGTATATATATATATATATATATATATATATATATATATATATATATATATATGTATATATATGTCTGTCACTGTCTGTCTTATCTTTCTATTTATCTATCTATCTATCTATCTATCTACCTATCTGTCTACTATCCCTTAATTAATGTGTCTCTGTCTCTCTCTCTCTCTCTCTCTCTCTCTCTCTCTCTCTCTCTCTCTCTCTCTCTCTCTCTCTCTCTCTCTCTCTCTCTCTCTCTCTCCAACGTCCATCCACCCCCAAGAAAAAGAAACATAAGGAGGATATAAATGAAAAACAAAACCCCCCAAAAACCAAAACCAAAACCAAAAACTCCAAAATGTCGTCGGCAGAGACAACCGATATTGATTAGCAGAACCCGCACAAAACAGGAACGTGGGGGTGGGGGGGGGGGGCGACAAACGGGGCTTCAATATGAACAGATATAGACGAATGGGTCGATATGTCTGGACGTAAAGGCCCAAATGAATGTCTCGCCAAAGGGGAAATCGCCCTTTTAAGTTTTAAAAGAGGTCCAGATTTGTATTGCTTCCAATTAAAGGAAAGCTAATTGGTCTTCATTCCAGGAAATGAAAAATGTTTTGAATAAACTGAATTTTCTGTTGAAAATGCGTTTGAGTACACATTAAGATCGGAAGCTTTCACCAACGACAATATTGTATTCTACGATTGGGAACATGCTGCACAACTTGTCCATACTTTATTTTTATACTTTTTCTAACCTAATTTAAAAAACAATAAGTAAAGCTCGAACTCCCTCAGACAATTCCAATTAGTAAATGTCATATAAACATAATCTAACATTATACATAAATATAAGTCTATACATTTATGTTTGTGCAAGTGTGTGTATGCGTGTGTGTGTGTGTGTGTGTGTGTGTGTGTGTGTGTGTGTGTGTGTGTGTGTGTGTGTGTGTGTGAGAGAGAGAGAGAGAGAGAGAGAGAGAAAGAGAGAGAGCGTGTGTGTGTGTGTGTGTGTGTCTGTGCATGTGTGTGAGTGTGTGTAGGCACAATAATTGTTATAAGAAAATGTTCTCTTTTCTTTTAAAAAATGGTTGCCTTCTGGGCTTAGAGCATTTAAACATTTGCCTGTATTACATATTTTTTCACACAGAGAGACAGACTGAGACAGAGAGATACAGAGAAAGAGAAAGGAAGAAAGAAAATGAGACACACACTCATACACACAAACAAACAAACACACATACAAACAAATATACACGCACACACGCACACATGCAAGCAGGAACACAAGCACACACACACGCGCGCGTACACCATATCACTCGACTGCCTTCCCTTGAGATCGAAATGAAATTCTTGTTACTTTATCAAGTGTAGGTAATGGAGTTACATAAAGGTCTACTCGATGTCTTTTTTCTAGGTCAGGTGAGGATTGCCAATCAGAAAGTCGTTTGAGCGGAAATATTACTCAACCAGAGAATATTCATGAGAACGTTAAATACAATCCAGTAA
This sequence comes from Aplysia californica, assembly GCF_000002075.1. Lineage (NCBI taxonomy): Eukaryota > Metazoa > Mollusca > Gastropoda > Aplysiida > Aplysiidae > Aplysia > Aplysia californica. The sequence continues at coordinate 452,730 of NW_004797673.1, forward strand.
TAAATATATATTGCTCCTATTTGTCGATAGGGGCAAATATACATTTTCCGTGATGAGAGTTTGTTTGAAAACCATAACCCGAGACCAAATATAATATTGTATGGTATTTAGTTACGTCCGTATACTAAATATAATAAGAACATCTACAAGTGACGTTATAAGTAACAAAAAAAGGAAAGATATTGTGTTTCAAGGTAAAACGTTAAGAAGAAATCGTCTGAAAAGGAACTCGAAGAACAAGAGATCACGCGACAAGGCACAAGCATAGCAATAAAAAAAATCACCTTTTGGGTACAATTTAAAAAAAAAATCACGTCAAAGGTACAATAAGAGAACAAATTACGTCATAAGGTACAAGACCAACCAACAAAAAAAAAAAAAAAAAGAAATCCCGTAACGGGGTACAAAAACAGCAAGAGATCATACCTCAATATAAACAAAATAATGCAGTTGCGAGCAGCGTAAAAAAAAACTCTACTAAAAAACAAGACACTCAAATTTTTATGAGATGAGAATATATTGACTTAGAAAAAGGACAGTGCCCTAGACCCCGCCCTGGCCTTGTCGCAGTGGGTGGGCAGCAACTGTCCATCTGATCCCGAACATCAGAATTATCTTGTCCTCCAAATCGACCAGTAATGCTAAACTGACCAGAACGTGTACTTAACAGAGACTCTGGCAGCAAGACTGGATTACAAGAATCGGATTACTTGCCTTGTCTTTAACCCTTGATAGAACATGAACTAGTATTTATAATAACCCCAGCGTCTCGCTTCTCATCGGTTTTCTGTATTTACGTTCAGCAAGGACAACTCGAAAAAAAAGTACCTTAATTGTTTGTTGTTGTTAATGTTGTTGCTGTTTGTTTTTTTGTTTGTTGTTGTTGTTGCTGTTGTTGTTGTTGTTGTTGTTGTTGCTGCTGTTTTCATTTAATACAGGTGTTTTACGCTCTCATCGATACATTCCAATGATAAAGGAGGTCGGCTCCGACTCCACGTGTCAAGGCCAGTCTGGCCTGAGAGAGATGTATCATCCTAGTAGAAAGACAATGATACTGGATCAAAATCCCCACCCAAACTGGAATCGAACTAATTTCTTACGTGTGTGACTGCGCAGTGCCTAATGGCTACACAACAGACGCCGGTGAAACGTACCTGAAGACATAAACGTACAAGAAGCCAGCAAAATTGTCCGACTGTAGTTGCCATCTAATTTCGAAGACCCCAGAACGTCTTAAATCCAGATGGTGTCAATGTCAGTGTAAACATTTCCAACTCTTATGTATGTATCGGTAATTTTTGCACACCTTTCAACATCAGTGACATTACCGTCATAATTAGCAGATTATCCATTACTCTCATTAGGTATTCAAGGAAGCTGTCGTGGGCATACCTTTATATGCATCGTGATAAAGTCAGGGGTTCACCAAAATAATAAAATAGAGGAAACGTTAAGCAATTTTTATCGATTGTTTTATTTGTTTGTTGTTGTTGTTTTTTAACTCAACGCATTTAATGCCCACAAGAAAAAAATAATCGTACACATCTGTGCGAGGATTTTCCTGTATAATGTTGATGGAAGGCATTTAAACAATAAATGTAAATTTGCAGTTTCCAAAGACACTCCACCTTTTGGAAGTCACCAAACTTTGACGACTAATTTCTCACTAATTTACCAACAAAACCAAGCGACTTCACCACCCGCAATCGGAAATATCTCGAATTCTTTTCAAGGTAGATAGTTTTTTTTCTTCCAAAGACAGACAAATTTAAATGAACTTGCTTTAAGATGATACCAAAACTCCACATGCCCAAAGATTGACTGGCGCCTAATTCCACCACGTTCTGACAAATAATAATATGCCTAAATATTGATGATCACCTGATTCCAACGTGTCGTAACATAGTTATGTCATGGAGCACGTCGTACGTCAAAACATAGAAATAGTCATTTCGAGCCGTTCTCCATTCTTAACACATTATCTGGCTTATTATTTACGTCATGTGATCTCTTTATCTGTGAACACCCACATGTTGTAGTTGACACGTCAGTCTCGCTGATCTTGTAATCTGTTAGTGAAAGGAAAGATAATAATATCTTCCTTCTTCTGTGTAGGTGTGTGTGTGTGTCTACGTCTTAAGGAAGAGCCTGCGTTATAGAGACAAGAACAATTAGAAACGTAAAGGCACAAAAATAACGTGTGTGATGACGTGAGGGTGAAATGAGGCTTTTCCTTACTTTTCATCCATTTAGCATGCACTCACACACTCACACACAAACACAAACAAACGTACATACAGACACATATACACATACATACACACATACACACATGCATGGACGCGCGGGCATATATACCCACATATACACACACACACACACACACACATACACACACATACACACAAAGATGCCTACATCCCACCAAAAGAAAATGAGGCCATGCTTTAAGGACGTTTTTCAGTGTAGTTGGGAGGTGCTCGGTTGTAGTTTGCTCCTCTATCCTATCAAACATATATCGCCTTTTCTGCTGTCCATTTTTTCTTTGTATGTTAATCTCTAGTAAGGAACCATTCTTATCTTCGCACTTATTTTATGACCTTTTGTGTTTCAAGCTCTACAAAACTCTTATAAAACTTAAGTAATAAAAGAAACTCTTCGCTTCGAGAAGAGGTTGTTGTTGTCGTTTTTATTGTTGTTATTGTTGCTGTTGTTGTTGTTTTTTTAATTTCAGGTGTGGAGATGGGGTTTTACTTCTGAATTTATGGACATTGCACGAACCACACATGGCAAATCCTGTAATTATGTTTATTCGCCAGTGTTGTCAAATACAGGCTTCCTAAAGAAACGAAGATATACGAGTGTTATTTAGAAACAAAACATCGACATCTGTTGTGTAACATTTGGCGCTTCTCTGTCCCACGCTGTAGAAGTGGACATTTCTCGCAGGAATCGAACTCTAATCCTTTTTTTTTCTTTTTGCTACGAACAACATCAAAAAGAAATTTAAAACACAAACACTAGTCGTGGCAAATTCCTCGCTAAAGTTGTCTTTTCAAAGACCTTACTTACTTACTCTCTTCCTATACCGCCACCAGGTACATAAGACGAGGGCAGTCGACGCCACACTTGCCTGCCCTTGGCCACGTTCTCCAATTTTGGCAGATCCAGGGCCTGAGTGATTGCCTCATCCCTTATTGTATCTCTATAGCTTCCAGTTGGTCTTCCTCGTTTTTTTGTTTCAGTTACTTTCAAATACCAGGTCCGATAGGGCAATCTTGTCTTCAGCGTTCTTAGAGCATGTCCCAGATATCTCCATCTTCTCCTTTTTATAGTTGTGTTGATATCTTCAATTCCAGCTCTTTCCAGCACTTCATTATTTGTAATACACTAATTCCATTTTATTAGTAAAATTCTTCGTAAACATTTTGTTTGAAAGCTTTTAAATTTTCGTTGAACTGTTTTGTTTGTTCCATTTCTCTGAACCATACGTCGATACAGCCAAAATGTTGCTATTATATATTTTTAATTTCGTCTTCAATGAAATAAGCTTTGATTTCCACATAGTTTTTAATTTCACAAAAGCGATCCTTGGATTTTAAGTCTTTAAACGGACATATTATATTATTACGCTTGATCACCAGCAGGCCAAAGCCAATAATGCGCTCATTTTGAAACATCATACATAAATAAGAAACTCTAATTAGCATATTTATGTTATTTCATAACACGCATCATGATTTTCGCCTTGTTAACTTGTACATAAAGCACACAGATTTTTTAAACTCCGTATGACTAACCAAAAAATGCTTCTTTTTTTTAAAGTGCCTCAAAAAAGCGCGAATGAACATAACGCGTGTCCACAAAGTGTTAAGCATTGACCTTGTGTGGAGGATCAGAACAATCTGAGAGATGAGAGAGTTGAACTAAACATGGAAACTCGCTCGTGCGTCTTGCGATTGTTTGTTTGTTGGACTTGTGTGTTTAATTGGTTGTTTGTTTTTGCTTTTGGAAGCTTTTTACGACGCTCGCAACTGTATAATGCCCTAAGAGCGCGTGGGACACATTTATCATTTGCTTATTTTTAAAGTTTTTAAAATATAATTCAGTTCTACTTTTATGGAAATAAACAATCTGAGTTAAGCACCCTGTTCTGCCGTTTTTTAATTCATCATTGAGCGCCCGAAGAACATGGGACAATAACGAAAGGTCGGAATTACAATGGATGTAATAGAAAGAATACAATTCTCACCTGTATTTCTCCGAATGTCACAGTTCCCTTCACCTGCCCTGTCATGCTGCAGACGGCTAGGAAAAAAATAACACACGTTTTAGATTCTTAAAAACAGCAACAACACACGGGTTAGGTAATAAGTCTGTGCACTAATATATCAGTTGATTACATCACACAACTGAACGTTATAACATTTATACATAATTAATACACACACACTCACAACTCCCACCCCCTCCCCCACACACACCAACACACACATACACACACACACACACACACACACACACACACACACACACACACACAGAGACACACACACACACACAAGCACAAAAACATGCATGTAATTCTCAAACAATATAGTTAACACAATGTAATATAATATATTTGTCATTACATGTCATAGTTCACTTCACCTGTCCCTTTGACAGATAGAGCAAACGAACATCGCCATGATAACAGTCATCTAGCTCTTAAAGATGTAATTCAAATATAAGAGAAAGCAAAAATGTCAGTTTTAGAAATAAAAAGAAGTGTTTCCACATACTTTGCGTATCAATATCTCAAATACATTGTTAATGAAACTTGAAAAATAAAAGACAAAAATATTACCAACAAGAAAAAATAAAAAAAGCAACGAAATCAGCAATAACAAAAATAACAAAAGCAACAACAACAACAACAACAACAACAACAACAACAACAACAACAACAGCAACAACCACGAAAGCTAGAATATCCTTGTTCTTTTATTGAAGACTAAATTGACACTTACCATTTTTCGTTCCACATCCCTGGATCGCCTCAGCCGAACTTGAAAGCAGAGACAGCAACACACACAGCACAAACGCAAGCCTACATAGGGAAAACGCCATTTTACCTAAAGGTTACCTTCCTAAAGCCAACCAGCTACCAGTTCAGATGAAAGCACACACGCACATGCACACAATTGCGAACTCTCTGCTACACCCACTCGCAGCTGCCAGAACTTGAAAATAGCACAAAAATTCAAGACATAAAATAGAGAAAACTTTTACTTAGCCTAACAAAAACAGCGGCTACAAATCTCGACGAGGAAGAGATTTTAACAAGTTAAACTGTGTTACAGTTCTCGACAAGGCAGAGGTGTCACCAAGTTAAACCGTGTTACATATTATTCTCAGTGCCACAAACACACATATGAAGTAAACCAAGCGACATTCATGGTGTTATTATTATCACTATTATTCGATTCGCTTCAAAAATCAAAGATTTCTGTGGAAGAAATAGTGGTCAAAAAGGAAATGGGGCAGAGGAGAGGGGGTGGGGTTGAAGGATGAGTTTGATCAGGCATGACAAATTCGTCTAAACCAATCCAGTCACCTCTGTGTGGCTATAAATTTTTACCGTTCCGCCTCAGTTTGACAGCGTTCAATTCCCAGGTCTTAAAACTGTCGGTTTATTCTGCAAGCTTTCCCCCTTCTCTGGTCATAAATCCGTCGCATGAATCTCTTCCTTCTCCGTGCTCTGTGATCCTCCTTGTTTTTACTCTCTCACCTTACAGAAATGGGTACCCTTTTTTTGGTTCCTGTTATTATTCTTGCGATTATTGCAAGCGAATGAATGAGCAAGAGAAGAAGGTAGACGCACAGGCTTACACACACACACACACACACACACACACACACACACACACGCACACACACACGCACACACACACACACATACACAAATCCTCACACAGGTACACACGAATAGAATAGATAGAGAAAGAGGGTGAGGCACATAGACACAGATACAAGTTCATATACACAGACTTTGTGTGTGTGTGTGTGTGTGTGTGTG
>NW_004797673.1:459899-465547 GCF_000002075.1 Aplysia californica
TGTGTTTGTGTGTGAGGGAGGGAGGGAGAGAGAGAGAGAGAGAAAGAGAGAGAGAGAGAGAGAGAGAGAGAGAGAGAGAGAGAGAGAGAGAGGGGTGGGTCATTAAACGTCAACCTCTGAGTCAGAGATGACCCTTCCAGCTACCCAGGTATCAAGCAATGGTTACTCTGTTTAAACTTGATAGCATTACTGGCAAGTGTCTACTTCAATGCTTTATAGAGGAAGCGTTTGAGATTCACGTGAAGTTGTACGGGAAAGAGGACCACAAGAAAGAAAGATTTACAAAAACGGATTTGTAGGAATCTTTTTGATTGTTACGTTTTAATCGCAGGTGTTTTTATTCCGCTATCGACTCAATTTAGATAATTTAGGAAGGCAGAATCGACGTTGCTTGCCTGGACCGAACGCCAGGGGAGACCGATACATACTAGGGCTGGGTGGCTAGGTTCCCGATTAGTGAAAGTTAGGAATCATTGGAATCGACTCCGAACCCAATTACTTACTTTCTAATGATGTGATTTCTCCCGGTGGTTACCTGGTTGGCTCCGATCTTCTTCAGGATTTATGATAACCTTGATTTCAGAAAACTACGAAGCATCAACTTTTATTTTTCAAAAATCATCATCATCCAGTGCCAGATCTGCGACAGACATCGGCGATCATGGTTCTCCTTTCATTCCTTTGCTCGAATGCTCTCAAAAAAGCCACGTTTCCCTGATCTTTCTCTGTTACGTTTAGAATTCTTTAAAAAAAGAACATTTTAATGATTACTGTAACTGGTAACCGCTGGTATATGTAAAAAGGAGTCGGAACTTCTCTTCCGCAGCATTAACCGTAGGAATCGGTTCCGGAATTGAATCCTCGCCCAGCTCTAATTCATACCATCGAAAAGATCGAAATGCTCGGCTATTATTCTCCCCACTCCAGCACAGAACTCGTATCTCTGGTGTGTGTGACAAAAAGGGACCTGACTATGCATCACATAATAATAATATACCAGAACGTACTTTACGTAAAATATATATATAATATTGCAATGTATGCTAGCTATCAGTACAATTTCCATTTAATATCAAACCCGAATTTGGACCTTAAGAGAGGACGAATTCCAATTTCCTCTCCACAACAGGGGGTCGCTGTCTGTTTTCACATTGCATTCATGACGGTGAAAGAAATTTTTTTGATTCTTTTCATACAAAAGTCTTTCCAAATGTTATTTGTTTCTTTGAGCTCTCATATTGTTATTTAAACATGGCGGATTCAAGGTCTCTCTGTAAAAATGTAGAATTCAATCTCACAACTACTGTTTTTACATCTGATCTAATACGGGTAAGAACCGAGTCCAAATAAAAGAGACAAACAAGGGCAAGGTAACAGATCATCGGCCAGCTGTATAGATAAATATATAGTTAGCCCAACATTTTTAATTAATTATAAAAGAATAATAATTTACAAATTAATAAAGCCTTGCGTTTTTATAATTGGTTGTGTCGGGTTCATGTTCTCGAGAAACGTTGTCGAAATTCCGATTCTATATGGTGAAAACAGCAAGAAAAGATACATACTGTAGGTACAACTGTAAAAAGAAATAAACCATTTTTTTCCCTTTCTTCTAAAATACGCTCGTATGTACGTTTTTCAGGCTTAGAACATTTGAACATCTTACCGACTTTACCACTCCGTGTTCTCTCGATGTAACCCAAGTTATGATTAATCGCGGCTTAAAGTAAAAGTAAATGCAAGAGTTTTAAGCCTTTACCAACACTAGTAGGTTTATTAGGAGTTGTGACCTCCGAAATTAACTCCGGACTCAAAAAGGGCCGTGCAAAAATATGGGTTGGTATCCTTGAAAACTCAACAAAACGACCCGAGTTCAAGAACAACCCTATATGATTAAAAGCAGCTTGACGACCAACAGAAGTAACTTATCTTGTTTTGCTTTATTTGAGACTGTAAGCGATTTATCATCATCATCCAGTGCAAGATCTGCGACAGACATTGGCGATCATGGTTCTTCATTTATTCCTTTGTTCAAATGCTCTGGAAAAAAAAAGCTACGTTCCCCTGATCTTTCCCTGTTACCAATTTGTTTAGGTTCCCTAAGTATGTTGTTCTGGGCCTACCCCTGCCTCGCTAGCCCTCAATTTTGCCAGTGAGAGCTAGATGTTCAAGACCCTTATGTCTATTCAGGTGTCCCAAAAACTTCATTTGTCGTTTCCTGATTGTTTTTAACATTGACATTTTAACATTAAAAGTGAGTAGATCAAGTAAACTGTAACAAAGGAATAATACACATAGTGTGTAATATGATACTAATCTCCGAACCCCGGTAACAATGACGTCAGGAGTTGCTCTCCCCGACGACTCTGCGGAGCTAACAGATCACGTCTTTGACCTTCTCTTCTACCACGTCTCAGGCCCGCTGTTGTCTGAACGGGGCAACAGGACACTTCCCCTGGCACCTTGCTTGTGGGGGTGTGCCGGTGTCATTTCCGATCCCTTGAGAACACGGTCATCAAACGTTCTGGGATCCTGTCTCGTTCACTTTGTTGGTGCCTGTCTCTGGCCTGATGAAGTTAAGGAAATCACAACGACATAATATTTATTTTTTATTATTATTATTATTATTATTATTATTATTATTATTATTATTATTATTATTATTATTATTATCATCAGCATTATTATATTTCATTACGAAGGTCATGATTGTTTGAAAAGGGAGATAATATATTTATGTTTCCATCCTATAAAAAGCGTTTTCTTTTCGTTACTGTCTTTTTTCAAATAATGTATTCCTTATTCAAGGAAATGCGTTTGTTTACAGCCTTTATTTTTCCTAGATTGCTTTATAGATAGATAGATAGATAGATAGATAGATTGAGAGATAGATTGAGAGATAGAAAGAAAGATAGATAGATAGACAAATAGATAGATTTTCAATTGACAAGAAAACTGGCTGATTGTTTATTTGTTTTTTTATCTGACACTTTGTCTTTGATCCTTCATTATCTTTGATCCGTTATTTTAACTGTTATATTTGATCGTCTATTTTAACCTTTATATTTGATCCTTTATCTTGGACGACAAATAACCGTTACCACTCCCACTTTCCACTTCCCTCCCTCCCCCACACCACTCTGGCGTCTATAACTTGTGTCCGTGCTCTTGCGTCACGCACTGTCCTTTGGGAGGAAGGTCGAGATGATGATAGAGTCATCTCGTGTCTTGGTCTGAGGATGGGCTTTTGAATCACTTTTCTCATCCATTTCTGCATCTTTTTTTTCGTCTCTTTTTGTTTGTGTGTTTATTTGTCTGTCTGTCTGTCTGTCTGTCTGTCTGTCTGTCTGTCTGTCTGTCTGTCTGTCTGTCTGTCTGTCTGTCTGTCTCTCTCTCTCTCTCTCTCTCTCTCTCTCTCTCTCTCTCTCTCTCTCCCTCTCTCTCTCTCTCTCTCTCTCTCTCTCTCTTTCTTTTCTTTCTCACGCCCTCTATTACCTTCCCACGCTTCTTTTCCGCTCTTCTCTCTATTTCTTCTTCTCACCCACTTACTCAACTCACTATAACATTTCGACCTTCTCTATCTTTCTTTCTCCCCCTCTCCACCCTTTCTCTACCTCTCTCTTTCTCTCTCTCTCTCTCTCTATCTCTCTCTATCTCTCTCCCTCTCTCTTCTTTCGCTCCTTATCTCATTCCCTTACTTACACTGTCTCTCTCACTATCTCTCTCACGCTCTCTTCTCTCTCTCCTGCCCTCTCTTCAGATTTCTCTCTCCTGAAACTATTCACTTGCATTCTCTTTCAGTCTCAATCTTTCTCCCCCCCCCAATCTCTCTCTCTCTCTCTCTCTCTCTCTCTCTCTCTCTCTCTCTCTCTCTCTCTCTCTCACCCTCCCTCAATCTTCCTCCCAATTATCTTTGAACAGAAGCAATGTGGTTCATGGGGTGCGATAATAGATGGAAAACACCGCACAAGTATGTTTTAGCGAAAGTCAATGCAGTTCACTGATGGCCTACTTTATAATGAAACAGGGTCACGGAATTGACGTTAAAGGTTGCTTTTGATCTACTGTTAACCACTTTTATTTATTTTTTAAACATAAATTTCCCATTTTCACAATTCGAAAACTACTTCGAGAATTTAAGTAGTTCATGAAATATCAAAAGGAGCGCTGCTGCATTGGAATTCAAGTACAAAGGCCTCGATGACACTTGCGCGAACAAAATCGCAATTTCGAAATGTTCACGCAAAACAAAGTAATAAGCCCAAAAAGAGTGCATGGAGAAAAGTAGACGAAACAAAACAAAACAAGCGGGAGAGCTTATTCAGAGTGGACACTTATTGTTTTGAGTTTTCCTTGACTCTCGACAGTTTAAGGTTATTTCAAAAGGTGAACCGAATACACATTATTCTATCTTCGGCTCTTCGGCAGGACAGTACTCAGTGGGGGTGAGCTTTGAAATCTGCCCAAGAAACCTTAAGGACACCATTATATTATTATACATGTAACGTCCATTCGTCACACGGTTTCATGTATGTAAACGAGGACATTAAATGCATAGTAAATACTTCGCAAAAGAGCAAGGGGCAAAAATGTTTGCTTGAGTACACGAACTCACGGAGGCTAAAGGTAAAAGTAAGAACACTCGATTTGTTTGGTGGTTTTTATTTCGTTTTTTTTTTTTTTCTTGTTTACCATGCTGGCAAAGTCTCTAAATTCTCTTCTTCGCGCTCATATGACCTTAAGCAGTTGCGAGCGCCGTAAAACCCCATACTAAACTAAACTAAACTAACTTCTCTTCCTCCATGGATGTTAAAGGTCACCATCAGTTAATGATGGACGAAGTATTTCATTATTACCATGACCTGCAGAGAGGTGGCAGGCGGAATGTCAACCACGATGCTTGGGTTTTGGCGGGGTCGGAAGCGTTGTTTCTCTTGTTGGTGGAATGTTTCATTTTAACGAGTTATTATTATTATCATCAGCATTATTATATTTCATTACGAAGGTCATGATTGTTTGAAAAGGGAGATAATATATTTATGTTTCCATCCTATAAAAAGCGTTTTCTTTTCGTTACTGTCTGTTTTCAAATAATGTATTCCTTATTCAAGGAAATGCGTTTGTTTACAGCCTTTATTTTTCCTAGATTGCTGTATAGATAGATAGATAGATAGATAGAGAGATTGAGAGAGAGAGAGAGAGAGAGAGAGAGAGAGAGAGAGAGAGACAAATAGATAGATTTTCAATTGACAAGAAAACTGGCTGATTGTTTATTTGTTTTTTTATCTGACACTTTGTCTTTGATCCTTCATTATCTTTGATCCGTTATTTTAACTGTTATATTTGATCGTCTATTTTAACCTTTATATTTGATCCTTTATCTTGGACGACAAATAACCGTTACCACTCCCACTTTCCACTTCCCTCCCTCCCCCACACCACTCTGGCGTCTATAACTTGTGTCCGTGCTCTTGCGTCACGCACTGTCCTTTGGGAGGAAGGTCGAGATGATGATAGAGTCATCTCGTGTCTTGGTCTGAGGATGGGCTTTTGAATCACTTTTCTCATCCATTTCTGCATCTTTTTTTTCGTCTCTTTTTGTTTGTGTGTTTATCTGTCTGTCTCTCTGTCTGTCTGTCTGTCTGTCT
>NW_004797673.1:465647-467732 GCF_000002075.1 Aplysia californica
TGTCCCTCCTGGGGTGGGGTGAGGGGGTTGGGGGAGGGGTGGTATGGTGTTTGGGGTTGGGGGGGGGGGGTAGGGGGGGTGTTTACACCATCATTTCAGCTTCTAAATCATATTATGCGTTAAATCCAAATAATCAATGATTCAAGTTTTTAAAAAAAAACAACCTAATTTGTATAAGTTTTAGATTCAGTAAGATTTTTACGGAGCTTAAAAATAGACCATATAAGTATGGGATATTAGAGATGTTACCCTGGAGAGTAACATCCAAACAATATAGGTGGGGGATGGAGGGAGAGGAGAGAATGTGGAATATATATTTAATTTTTGATTGGGAAAGAAGGAGAAAACCACTCCGAGTACCCGCCAGTCACCCACGACTTGATAAGTAAACTAGTAAGTAGTCTTACAGAAAGAAAGAAAAAATGAGAGATTATGAACATTTATGATTGTGGCTTGGGCTGTCGTTTTTTTATTCCTATTGTGTGTGAATTGTAGAATTATCTGTTTTTTTATCTTCTAATTTATTTATTTTGGTTTTGCCGACCTGAGAAAGGTGTGGAGGTATGATTTGTAGGGAGCAGGAATAAAATTGAACAGAGTAGTTGGTTTGGGAGGGAGTATGTTTGATATAATCGGGTAAGGGAAGTAGACTTTGGATGAGATTAGTTAGGTTGAGATTGTGATGGGAGACAATGGTGAAAGATGGGGGCTAAACCATGTGTGAGGGAGTAGGGACAGGAGTGAATGCTGGTGTGTGTGTGTGTGTGTGTGTGTGTGCGTGTGTGTGTGTGTGTGTGTGTGTGTATGTGTGTGTGTGTGTGTGTGTGTGTGTGTGTGTGTGTGATTCTTTTAGGGGGCGGGGGATATATGAGCTTATTGTCTTCTTATCATCATCCGTTGCCTTGCCGACTGGAGTGGGCGCCTATGGACCTACTCTTAAATCTGTCTACTCACACTGTATTTTTTAAAATTTTTGTCATCGTAACATTCTAGTGAAAATCTGACTTTCAGTTTCAAAACCCTAAATTAAGAGTAATTTTTTTAATTATGATTATAATAATTATAACTATCAATTTAATAGCATCATCATCATCATCATCATCATCATCATCATCATCATCATCATCATCATCATCATCATCATCATCATTATTCTTTTTATTATTATCATTACTATCAACATTATCTCATTATTATCATCATCATTACTTTATTATTGTAATTTATATTATTATTACTATTACTATTATTATTATTACAATTATTATTGTTGTTGTCATTATTGATAGCATTTTTATTATCATTATTTTTATTGCAAAAATAATAATGACTAATATAATTATATCTATAATGATAATAATAATAATTATTATTATTAATATTATTATTATTTTTATTTTTATGATGATGATGATTATTATTATTATTATTATTATTATTATTATTATTATTATTATTGCTATAATGATTATTAGTACTGCTATTCTCACACAATGGTTTTCTTAACTTTTTATGCTCTAAAACTGTTCCAAATTAAACGTTTTGATTGTTAGCTGCATGTTAGATTTTTTTAAGGGGTAATTTTTTGCATTCTTTATATTTATTTATTTATTTTATATTCTTTTTTTAATAGGAGGAAGAAGTGGGTATCGGGTTGGGCAAGGGGTCACACAAATAAATTAATCAAGCTGACCAACAGCATTCCCACGTTCTGGGCTTAGTGTTATCCCGTGACAAACTGTTGACAAATCAGGACCGGCTGAGAGAGACAGCGTGGCCTTGCCATAAAATCAGCGAGTGGGTGTCGTATACCTGTCTGAAAAGGCGTTCGAGATGATCTGCGAACGGATTCTTGGCTCACGATCACAGCGTGGGGTATAGACGTGTCACGTTTCAGTTTTTCTCGAATTTGAGGTGTGGACTGGAATCCCATTAATTGAATGCCTGCCAGTGTTTGAAATACAGCAAGAAATAACAGATATCTTGATAATAAAAATTAGTTTTTTTCAAAACAATAGCCAGCTATTCACAGCTCAATCTCAGTTTAATATTATGTACGAATATAACATTATAAATAGATGATAT
>NW_004797673.1:467832-471354 GCF_000002075.1 Aplysia californica
GAGCCGGACCGACAGGGAGCCTCAAGTGGAGGACTGGAAGGTGTGTGAGAGAAGATCATAGATGTACACTATAGTAACTAGATACAGTACGCCCCTCTCTCGCCTTGCTGCGCGATGGCCACATTTGACAGCGGCGTCCGCCATGTTTCAGTGGGCGAGATGCGTGAAGGAATTCAAGCTAAAGCAATGGGCTAGGCATGTTTTCTTTCTCCCTCATACGCGATAGGCGAGGCTTGGTCCTTGTTATTTTTTTTGTACATGGGCGCCGTGGCGTGCTATCTAGGTTTCTAAATAGCAATAATACAGCGTTCTTTCTACAACTAGATCTACAAATAAATGTATTATTAAATAGATAGAGTTAGAGATAGATCTATAAAAATTTTTAAAAAGAAAAAAAAGTCCCCTTTATTTCTTCATCAGCCCTTAATCTACGAAGTGGTTTATTTCTTAATGACTGAATCAAAGCGTATAGGGCCTATAGAACTTTTAAAAGAAGTATGAAAAGATGTGGGTGTCATGGAACCTCCCAATCACCCCACCCTCTCTCTCCTCCCGAATCCCAATACCCCCCCCCCAAAAAAAAGTTTGGCTTTAAATTAAATCAAGATATGAGCCATAGAAAAAAATCCAGAGTTTTTCTGCCATTTGGTGTGCCAAGGCTAAAGCTCTTCATAAAGCAAATTCAGCCAAACAAATTATGAATACATGTAGATCTACTAGTATTTTAAAAAATCGAGTTGAACTTTCCCTTGTGACATTTGAACAGGAAACTGTAGGCCTATTTTTCATTCTTACGTTCAGTTATTTTTTAAAAAGTATACCAAATAAGTAGTGCTTTATTCTGTATGTATTAAACTTTGGTGATTTATATTGATTTTAAGAACTAAAGTAGACCATTTACAGCACTTAAACTAAAGCTCCTTCTATTGCTGTTTTAAGTAAGTCTAATTTTAGACATTCGTAAAACAACTGTGACAACTCTGGACTCCCTAAAGATAAAAAAGTGAACTTAGTGTTGTTTTGTAGCCTGGCCAATTGTTTTTCTACACAGAGTAGTGATAACAGAAACAAAAACCTTTACTAATTGTGTTTTTGGACAACATTCAATGAAACAAAACATTAAAAAGTACACTGTTTGATAAAGAAATTACCTGTCCATTGTGAAAAAGATCCAGCTGCTAGTCAACCTTAACTCTAATGGCCCAGAACCTTGCTGATAGCTCTTTATATTAAAAAAAAACAACCCCGGGGTGACTATTTGTGTCTATAAATAAGACATATTATGAGCTAAAAATAGATTATGTAATAAAAGAAAACAGGCATTACTGATCTGCCTGACAGAAGCAGTGATGGGTAGTTTAAATTCATTCGAACAATAGAAAATGTGCTAAACACATATTATACGCTGTGCATATAGCAAGCTCAGCACCAAGCGCACTCAGGACTATGGTTTCCTTTATCACTAATAAGCTTAGATCTATCCTATACTATACATCAAGCATTTTAGACACTAGCCTATCTTTGGCTGCTCTCATCCATCATCATCCCATAAAAATAATTATAATTGATGATACTGTTATATTACAATGTTTAATATATGTTAAGTCATTGAGTCATTGTATAGTGAGTGAAATGTGTGCCTCAGATTAGTAGATCTAGCTTGGATTTTGTGACGTTTAAGTAAGTAATTTAAACACAAAGACGAGGCAAAATTGCAGTGGTTAGATTTGATATCAATTAACTGAAAGGTAGGCTTTGATCAGACCAGGCTCTTAATCTTTTCGAATATTTTCTTCAAAACATAGATCTGGATTTAATCTGTCAAAATTCTTATCAATCTTATTCTTACCAGTGAAATGAAAGGGGTTCCTTTCGAGTCTCTGACTGTTAGTACACTGATAAGTTAAAAACAGCAGTGTTGCACCACCCTTTCTGGTCTCGTTATATTGAAAAGAAAGTATCTAAGGCTGTAGATCTTCTACTACTACTACTACTACTACTACTACTACTACTACTACTACTACTACTACTACTACTACTACTACTACTACTACTACTACTGCTGCTGCTGCTGCTGCTGCTACTACTACTACTATAGCGCCCACAAACCCAGCTCTAGGTGCTTTAGAATCCACATAAATGCATGTATGAACAATATTCACACACGCACACACACACGCACACAGTTACGCATACACACACACACACACACACACACACACACACACACACACACACACACACACACACACACACACACACACACACACACGTACATACAGACAAACACTGCCACGCACACGCACGTGCGCGCGCTCACACACACACACACACACACACACACACACACACACACACACATCTCACGCACACGATTACACATCGTACAAACATGATCTAGATTCTAGATCTAGATCTAGATTCTAGTAGATCTAGATATCTAGATATCTAGATATCTAGATCTCGACGTCTATGGGGATATGGCTTTTACATAAACGAGTTTTAGTATTATTTTCATTAAGTTGGAGCTTATTATCAATCATCCAGTTCTTAACATCATCAATGCACATACCCATGGTGGCAGGCAAGGTTTTAACATCTGGTGGTGGAACAGATTTATACAACTGTGTATCATCTGCGTACAAGAGATAATCCATACTCAACTGTGATTTCTAATCAAAGCTAAAAAAGACGTTAATCCAGAAAGGGACTAGATCTACAGTTTCACATGTTTGCACTTTTAAGAGAATCACTTTGGGTTAAAACATAAGGTTAGAATCAAATAAAACACGTAAGAGCAGAGACACGCCCACTCACATGTAAACAAACGTTTTCGCCCACTGAAATATGGCCGCCAACAAACTCAAATGTTTCCGTGTCACGTGACCTCGTACGGACTCTAGTTTAAAAGGAGATAACTCTATGGTCTAGACCTAAAGTCACTTGCGGCTAGCTGCAGCCCGTCAGCCAGAAGCTGATTGGCTGTGGTAGGCTAGTGGTGAATATTGTGTTAGGCCTATGATTCCAGTTTTAGCAGTTCGGAAACTTCTGAAACAGTGCTGTAAAATAATAATATATGAAGCTTAATCTATCTATTTCAGGACGGAGCTGTGGTGGCCGAATGGGCAGCGTGACTGCGTTCGGAGTGAACGAATCCCGGTCTGGGAAGAACTTTTTTTTTTCTGTCCCCCTCCTTTCTTCTCCTCCTCCCGACTGACCAACAATTTCCCCCATAATTATAATTCGTTGTTTTGTAGTTTTTTATGTAGGGATTCAGCACGCACATTCTGGTTTTGCCCCCAAGAGGAGCTTTTAGCTCTTTTCGATCATCGCTTCATCTAGCAATTTTATAGGCTAAGTGTTCCGTTGCACCCTATGCCTCACGTCTGTAAATAATTCATCAGATTGATAAGTGATAGTAATCTGAAGATGAATTGAAACACACACACACACACACTCTCTCTCTCTCTCTCTCTCTCTCTCTCTCTCTCTCTTTCTCTCTCTCTCTCTTTATCTCTCTCT
>NW_004797673.1:471454-492407 GCF_000002075.1 Aplysia californica
GCATGTATGAACAATATTCACACACGCACACACACACGCACACAGTTACGCATACACACACACACACACACATACACACACACACACACACGTACACATAGTACAGACAAACACTCCCACGCACACGCACGTGCACGCGCGCTCACACACACACACACACACACACACACACACACACACACACACACACACACATCTCACGCACACGATTACACATCGTTAAAACATGATCTAGATTCTAGATCTCGACGTCTATGGGGATTTGGCTTTTCTTTGGGTTACATAAACGAGTTTTAGTATTATTTTCATTAAGCTGGAGCTTATTATCAATCATCCAGTTCTTAACATCATCAATGCACATGCCCATGGTGGCAGGCAAGGTTTTAACATCTGGTGGTGGAACAGATTTATACAACTGTGTATCATCTACGTACAAGAGATAATCCATACTCAACTATTTCTACAAGTACATCTTCTCCTTACTCCTTCTTACTACTGTCTTTCACATCCCTGATCTTAGGGTAGCAGTGATCGAACATTTGGCTTTCTCGAAAGGGAAAAAGATCTCGGAGGTCCCATGTGCAAGCTGCGCACTTTAAGCTCTCTTTTTGGTTCTAAACTCGATAAGAGTAGGTTTTGCCGCCACCAAGACAAAATTCAAAATTAATTCATATCAAAACCTGATAATACTCTAGTCAGTATAAAGTGATAAAGAGTACCTTCGAAATCTGAATGAGGCTGCCTGAAAGCAAGGGGTCCTACGAAGTATGAAAAGCGGTCACATACGTAAAAAGCAATTGTACTGCAGGTTGAAGAACCAGCAGTCGACTTCCCCTAAGATTTGTGGAGGAGGAAGAAGGAAAGGAAGAAGAAGAAGAAGAAGAAGAAGAAGAAGAAGAAGAAGAAGAAGAAGAAGAAGAAGAAGAAGAAGAAGAAGGTTAGGCTACCGGACTCGCAATCGCAAGGTTGCGGGGTCGGGGGTTCGAGCCGCGGGCCCGACGTTGCGTCCTTATGAAAGGCAATTTACACAAATTTTCTTAACTTCACCCAGGTGAATAGGTACCCGACCATAGATAGCGAAAGATCGTGTCAGTATGTTAGTGTTTTAGCGCCTATAAATGGCTGCTTGCTCGGTTTGCTTCCCAGGAAGTTCAGTTTGTTTCAGAATGCTCTCAGGTCTGCTGGGGTAATAGTTTAGACTGTGAAGCGCATAGAGCTTGCCGTTGAGCGGTGATTTGTGCTAAATGCTATCTATTAATAATATTATTATTAAGAAGAAGAAGAAGAAGAAGAAGAAGAAGAAGAAGAAGAAGAAGAAGAAGAAGAAGAAGAAGAAGAAGAAGAAGAAGAAGAAGAAGAAGAAGAAGAAGAAGAAGAAGAAGAAGAGAATCAAACGTCAGAACAACGTAATTATCCTGAGCGAGAAGAAAAGATCAGTCAGAGGTTCCTGGTGCTAAGCGTGAGCTTGGCATTGTGTTTACTTTTAACAGGGTAACAGTGACCCAGAATTTAGACCAAACAATGCTACCTCCTTTGTAGAATCAACCGCAGATGTCAGTATCTATCATTTTCTCAATGAGCATAGGAGAAAAGCATCTGTCGTTGTGGACAGAACATGATTAGTAAATGGAGTACGATCTTTTTTTTGGGTGGGGGGTGGAGGGGGTCACAATGTTTTTGCTCGGAGTACGTGCCATGGGGAAAGGCTGAGCGTTAGGCAGCTATTTGAGTAAATATGGGCTCAACTAACAAAGAAGAGTTGGATTTCTTACACCCAGTCACCAGATGTAAGTTGAGGACATGTTTTACTGTACAGTGGCGTCCAAAAGAAACTTGAACATGTAATCACCCTAATCATTGTGTTACAACCTTGTACGTATATACCCACTATTGCAGCATGCCAATTTAAAGCTTAATAAATCTTGCATCATCTGACACAATAATATTTTACTTATGTAAAGATATGCTCGAGATATGGTCATTTAAAATTGACCTTAAAAACTCAGGCTTGGCAAAATTGTTCGAAGTCAAAGAAACGTAAAAGTGTGTTCGTGCGTGTATTGGGGTTCATCAACGTTGGTGGAATGGATATATATGTATTTAATATCAAATGAAAAGGAAATAGTGTTGTCTCTGCGATGAGCGGCATCTTCTTAAATATATTTTCAAACAAGTTAGAAAACTGATTACTTACAAATACCATGCTGAACTTAGACTTAACATTGTATATGCTCATTAGTATACTTTTGTTTTTGTTTAGGAGCTATTGGTCTTCTTGTAGAGCACAAACTTTTTAGAGCATGGCTGTGTAAGTTAGATTTAGGAAAAATCATCTGTCAGTGAGGAGCAGAGGCCATGAAACTGCCATTTTTGGTGTGGTGGGACGGAATTAACCAAATCGTCCGCATGTGAATCATCGGATGGCTTGCTGTAGTTGACTACATCGTGCAAGTGTTGGAAAGCCATGACTTACCCTTATTTCCCTCATGATGTCATTCAAGTAGACATCTCCATTCATGGCAAATCACTTTCTAAATTTATTGCCAATATTACCACGAGACAATTCGTGGAAAACTATATCATATCAACGTTGGAGTAGTCACCAGTAAATAGCCCGATATGAATACTACAGGTATGTGAAATCCCATGAAACAGCAACTGAAGAAAATTGACGTTTCTCCCAACTCAGACCCGTCGTTTGCAACCGTCTGTGACATCTGGGATGAAATGACTGATAAATGTCCAAAATTTAGCAGAGTCGATGCCCAATGGGTTCGTGCAATACACAAAACCAATGGCTCCTACACAAAATCACAATGAGCACATTTAATGTTAAGTCCATGTTTTTGTGGTATTTGTGATTACTCTGTTTTCTGTTTTGTTTGAAATTGAAACTATCGACAATAAATATTGTGTATTTCTGAGAAACAAATTTTCCATTAATTGGATATGCAATGTATGTCCATTCTATCAATATTGATGGTCTCCAGTACACGCGCAAAGACAACGTTTCTGTGATTTCGCACAATTTTGCCAAGCCTGATTGTTTAAGGTCAATTTTGAGTGACCATAGTATTATATCGAGCATCTCTTAACATAGATAAAATATTATTATGTCGGATAATGCAGAATTTATTTAGCTTTAAATTGGTGTGTTGTATGAGTGGGTAGAGCAAGGCTTTAACCCGATTATTTGGTGATTACATAATCAAGTTTCTTTTGGAACCCACTGTATAATACATGTCATTGTGTGGGTGTGTTACACCCTGTTGTCGGTCAAAGGGATATAAATAGGTTGCCGTGAAAAGGGTTAATATGTAAAGCCCAAGTAACTCTCAGCGATAAATCGTATTACATTCTTCGTATAGTAGATCTGTCAGATTTATCAAATTCCATATTCTGTTTAAACATTCTATTTTATAGAGTCCAATTCCCTTTAAATTGGGGGAGATTCCTTCTTGCGGCAGATGACGCTTCGCAACAATTTGCCTGCATTCTGTGTGTCGTTACAACAAATGTAAAAAAAAAAAAGAGGCCCACGAAGTTATTAGTTGCAAAATTCTTATGACACAAACTCTCCCTACGCCCTCTCTTAATAATATGTTATTGTAGTCTCTGGACTTAATCGTCCACAGACATTCGAGGGATCAGTAGGCCTCTACATCTCAATAAATAGAATTAGAGATTCTGTCGACCAAGTCACAATGCAATAGGCCTACTGTACACTGTACAGTGACTGTGCAGTAGTTGATAGTAGATACATGTATCTAGTGTGCAGTGTGTAGTCCTAACACCTTTGACGTCAGATGCACTTACAACGCATTGGGTGACCTTGATACCTAACTTTAGATTGAAAATAGACAATAGAAAAAAAGTTTGCTCAAGTTTTAAAATAAGGCATCAAATCAGGTTCCACGAGAGCCATTTTGCTTAGTTTGATACGCCGATTTCGAAAATGAAATCAGTTTTTAGCAGTGATAATTATTTTGAAAATTCTGCGCGCAAAGTTTTATCCCGCGCGGCGGCAAACATCAAAGGAATTTTGCGTCACAGCCTCCCACGTGTCACTTCACACTGAGAGGGGGGGTCTATTATAAGATCAGTTAAAAGTGACTGTTGTCTGTCCTCTTTATGATAGGAAAATACTACAAGATGCAATCTTGGTAGAATCTATACAAAATACTTCTTTTTGTGATCTTCTTAATCCAGCAAGAAAAACGGTCAACCGCGAGTTATTTTGTTAATTTGGACACGCTGGTTCCGAATTTGATAATATTTTTACGATAAGATATCGTTTTAAAGGTTTTATTTTAAAATCTTTTTGGAGGCCGCTGGTGTATCGATACCAGCATCAATACCATCACAACGGGGTATTCGCTAAAGGCAGTCGCTGTTCCCCGGACAAATTTTTTCCTGTTTTTAAAAATATAGTCTCTGTTCCCCGGTGCTCCGGTTGTATACAAATAAGATAGGGTTAAAACAAATTGACACAAACAGCTGTGTAAAGTATGTGTGACATTTATTAACCCGTTAAAGAGTTGAGGCAAAGTTGCGCCACGAATTTTTGTACCGGACTCTAGTTTTTAAACCGGCGCCCCCTAACCCCATGTATTATGGTTACAGTTATCGCCATTTAAGATCAAGGATTCGATACCAGCCGCATGCTTGCTTATTATTGGATAATTATTTTTACAATATAGCAACAAAAATGTCACAATCTTTGGCTGTTATCATTCAATACTAACTATGACCTTCAAGTCTTGTTGTAAGATAATTTTGCTGATTGATTTTCCGTTTATTGACATATTTAAACTATCACCCAATTTAATGAAGTAACGGAATACCGCCACAGTGGCAAGCAGAAGACGAGAAGTGAAGTGACAAGGGACCACATTACATGTCGTATTCATTTATCCAGTATCTCGATTTGTTTATATAGTCGGTGTACTAACAATTATGTTATATTATGGTTTTGCTTAGAATATTTTCTATTTCATTTTGTTCAGTTTGAAAAATGTTATTTCTAAGGGCTTACTAAAGTTTGAAACATTTCCTGATATCTCGACATCTAATTGTTTTTGCTAGATTTGTCTTTAACGCATTAAAGCGGCTTTTCTGTTTTTCTGTTTACTGTTGTTTAACAAGACTTTTTAAGGTAATAGTTTCCCTTACTCGAGCAATTATTTCGAGTTGCCATTACCTACTTCATAAAAGAGGACTCTTTTAGTATTGTAACAGGACGTTCCACCTTCAAAATCAACTGTGTTTTGTTTCTTTTAAGTCTTTAAATATTCTACTTGTGAGGTGATGTTGCGTTATAAAAAACCTTTTAGGCCAAACGGGAGACTCGGGGAGCAAGGACTGGAGATTAAGGGAAATAACTGAAGAAATGAATTTGGGAGAATACTTTACAAAGATTTATAGAACCTGGAGCCTTTATTCAAGATTCCATTTATTATTACGTGTGAACTCTCCATCTCTCCTGCCTATTCTCCAGTGCTTTCTCTCTCTGTCTTTCCCTCTCTGTCTTTCTCTCTCTGTCTCTTTACCTTTCTCAATCTGTTTTTCTCTTTCTGTCCACCCCCCCCCCTCTCTCTCTCTCTCTCTCTCTCTCTCTCTCTCTCTCTCTCTCTCTCTCTCTCTCTCTCTCTCTCTCTCTCTCTATCTCTCTCTGTGTCTTTTTGTCTTCCTGTCTGTCTGTCTTTGTCTCTCCCTCTCTTTCTGTGTCTGTGTGTGTGTGTGTGTGTGTGTGTGTGTGTGTGTGTGTGTGTGTGTGTGTGTGTGTGTATTTCTCTCTCTTTTTCTGTCTCTTGGAAGCACAACTACATCCATCGGGTGTTCTCGTGGTCTCGAGGTTCGATGTTCGCCTCTCATTCAACAGGTCCTGGTTTCCAAACCTGGCAGCGACGGAAAATTTTGATCTCTAAATTTGTCTCGTTTCACATCCTGTGTTCTGTCGTCTTCCCTCGTCTCCACTTTCAGCCCCCTCCCCGACCAGGGGCGAAGGCTGACTTGTTTGTCAGGGTAATCAAAGTGAAACAGGACCAGATATGGCCTGTATATATCACACAAGAATCTTACTCGAGGCGGCGACTCTGAGTTGTGAATGAAAACAAATCCGGAATTCATTTTGTATGTTCAACCGCCAAAATAATCGGGAAAGTATCTTATTAAATATCAATTCCAATTAAAATTAAATTTAACTTTAGATGTGAATACACAAACACAAAGCAAAGAATCAGAGATGTCAGTACTCGATCTATATGTCATAGATCTACCAGTGAGTCTAACTCTTTGGCAGAACATGACAATTATAATTTTTTAAATTTCACATTTGGCTGCTTTTGTCTAGCCTTTCGTGGCCAGGAGCTGGTGTCATAATCGAGGTCACGATCCGATTATGGGACGGTAAAAAGTCGAGAAAAAAAACAAACAAGCACCTTCAGCAGTCAAGAGATTATTAGGAGTTTGTTCCCCTCACATTTGTGAGGTAGACTCGACCAGTTTTAGTTAGCTTACATAATCAGGGCTTGTGATTGCTTGTAACTGTGGCCCCAAAGGGGTGAACAGGGTATATGTGGCAATGAAACAGTTTTGACTGCTATGCAAATGTTCCCTTCAACTCTATTGGTAGACTCTTCCAGCCTCACTTTAAGCTTACTTAATCAAAGCTTGCGACTTCTTATGGAGTGGCCCGAGAGGGGTGAGCAGCAGGGGCGGTTTGTTAACTGAACAAGACCGGCGGTGCCGGTCAGATTTTTGTCAACTGAACTGTTGACTAGAGGTTTATTGCTGATGACGATTTTCATTCAGTTTTAAGTAAATCCAAACAAACATGTATCTACATTCAAAAACACCTTGCCGATTTGAAGACGCTCAAATAGACAAGTGGGATTCACTGCTGCTTTGTTGCGACATAACCTCATTCCTTCACGTTTGTTATCGCGCCGGCTCGTAACTTTAAATCGTCTCCCGTCAAACCGTCACATCGCGGAACTTCGTACTACGCTCGAGGCCAAACACACAGCGGGCTTGGCTTTGGCCTAGCGATGACGTCAGTCTCATGGACAAATCCATCGTCAGCCCACAGAAAGATTAGTACATATCTTAATTGCCAGATTGGCCTCTTTGTAGCTTACAAAATTAAGAATGAGACTGTCTTGAGCAGCACAGACACATGTATTATTTTATCAGCAAAACATGCATTTATCATTCAGCCTTACTCTAACTACTATCAGAATATTTATTGTCAGCATGGCACTACTCTTTTTCGTTTATTGACTTTTTAACCACCTCTAATTTCTGTTTGGCATTTACTCATCGTTTTCTCCCCTCTAATAACTTACCTGGCTCTTAGGGGTCTGGCCGCGAAAGAAGGAATGGTCTAGTGAAGATATATAAGGAAAATTTTAACGAGGAGCGATAGACACTCGGCTGTCAGAGTCTGGGCCGAAAACCCCCTCCCTTCCCTCCCCTTTTCAACCCTCACCCCAGCTAGACACCAAGTTCTATAATTAGCATTTGACACACTTCCCCACTTTGTTACAACACAGTGTTAAGTGTTCAGTTCTGAGAACTGAGAAGTGCGATGAAGTACATTTGATGATATAATGATCGGAAACGTGTGTGCTTTGTGCAGTTTTGTATAGCATCTGATTGTAGACTTGATCTGCTTGGGACAGCGTCACTGGTACAGTAGCAATTGACTTTTTGTCACCATACAGGATAGTTTTTATTACATATATTTAACGGGTTCAGTGCACGTCGTAATTTTGTGTGGGGTGTAGAAAGTACGAGTCAAGTACTGTACTGGAGGCCAGGACCAGCGGTTTATTGCTTCTCACTTTCCGTTTGTTTTCTAGCTTAGACTCAAGTAGTGTGTTTCTTTTTCTGTGCCAATCAAGTGAGTTTCTATTAATCTCAGTAACTTCCATCTTACATTATTCATAATATTGTTTTTTGACGCTACCGCATATTTTAGCTCTTTCACATTATTACAATGTTTACTGTGGTGTGTGTGTGTGTGTGTGTGTGTGTGTGTGTGTGTGTGTGTGTGTGTGTGTTGTGAAGGAAGGGGGTGGGGGAGGGAAAAATAGTCGACGTGAATGACCGCCGGTCAGTTCTTTAAACCACGAGCCGCCACTGGTGAGCAGGCTATTTCTGTGGACGTGAAACCGTTTTTAATATTAGGCATACTGTTCATTGTTGATGATGAACGTCTTTTTACATTTAATTTATGAAGTTTACGTTTATGGGTGAATTTGACAGCGACAATGTTTCAAAATTAGGAAGGGAAACAGTGATTATTTGATTATATATAGACGCGTCGTCACCACCCCCGACCCCCTTTGCTCCCTTCTCTGGGCCCCTAACTGTTTCTGCAGCCTTTCTACTGCTACTCATTGGCCTCTTCTTACTGCTGTCTTTCAGCCACATCCCTGATCTTAAGGTAAGTAAGATTTAACAGCTTATGACAACAATCTTGCAGTTGCGAGGGCAATAACACTTGCCAAAAAAAGCAAAAATAGAAAAAAGCAGAAAAAGCAACAACAAGAAACAAACAAACGACAGCAAAAAACAAAAACAACCCCCCCCCCAAAAAACAAAACAACAACAACCAAACAAACAGCACCATCGACCATGCTGAGCTGTTGGTATGGGCTACTTTTTTTTAGTACTTGTGGTGGTCGAGCCTTTTTCTCGTTTATTTCCCTTCATCTCCAGCCCTTGCTTCACGAGTCAGATTAACCGATCGTTAGGCCTACACATTTTTTTCACAATACCGTATCGCTTCTCAACTGAAAAATGGAATGACTTACGGAACCAAACATAGTTGATTTTGAAGGTAGAACACCCAGTCACAATACCAGAGGACTCCTCATTCATGAAGTAGATTGAATGAAGTATTTCATCGACAGTAACCCTTAATAAATGCTTGGGTAAGGGAGACAATGACCTAAAAGGTGTAACTATATAGCAATGAAGAGAACAACAGAAAAGCCCCTTTAGATAATGAAAAAACAAAACAAGCAAGGAGTTTTTTCGAAATATAGGAAATGTTACAATTCTTTGTATGCCTTAGGAAACATTAATTGATTTTTATTCAGAAACAACAAATGTGTGATTTTTGTCTAAGCAAAACCATAGTATAATTTAAATGTCTGCACGTTGCCTATATAAACAAATGGAATTACTTTCCAGATGTGTACGAAAGGTAAGGTGATCTCAACCCACTTCACTTTACCTCATTCAAATTCATGAAATGAATAGACATGGAGGTTAACATTATAATATGACGAATTTAATTAGTTGTCATGAAAATGATGAACTGACCAGAAAGCTATCAAAAACGTCACGCTTAAAAGTATCGAAATATGACAGGACAATAGACGCATCGAATATTGATTGGTTAAGGGAAGTTTCAAATACTGACTTAACATTCTCAGCCGGTGGTGAAGTATTTAGGGCATTGTAAGATTACATAATCCAGAAAGTGGTCGCGATTAAATCAAAATCGAATAATCGCAGAGCTAGTGAAACTCGAATAGTAATGGGGTTGTGGAGTTATTGAATACCGATTAGACAAGGGAGGTATTAAATATTTACAGTGCCACAGAAATATCCTATAATGATTCTGATGAGGTATCTAATAATGACAAAAAGTGATTTCAAAAAACGGAAGTCATAGGGTTATGATTGTGGTCCTAGATTGTACAAGACAAGATAGTTCACTCGACCAAAGCAGTGTCCGCGGAAGCCCACATTGGTTCAAATGTCGCTGCAATATTTCTTTTGAACTCTCTTTCGTTTCTCCAGAAGAAGAATAGGGATGGCACCCTCTTCCGCATCAGCTGTTCCGGTTCGCTTTATATAGAGTTTTGGGTATATTTGATTTTAATGACCTCTCGCCTCTCTCTCTAAGGCCAAATTAAAAGAAAAAAAACCCGTCGCCCCTTCTACCTGAAGAGGAATTTTGTCAGCGTAACCATTTAAAAGGCGTTATTCCGAAAATTAAATTATAATTTATACAAAGGCTTGTTAGTTTTACTTAGATTTTTTTTTCAATACAAGAAGGGTAACGCTGTTCGCAAAGAAAATAAGCTACAAAGGATATCGGATTTTCCTAAAATATTTGAGCCCTACAGTAATGTGATGATAGTCGTAATAACTTGTTGGATGAAGAACCCTTCAACACAGGGGATACATCGGCCACACGTGCATTCATGTTTGAATGCTCGTTCATCGCCCAGTTCCTAACACATTATGTTCCAGAATCCGATGGTTGACATAAAAACTGTCACCAAAGTCTTCTCCATAAACTGTCAGCTACGTTGTTGAAAATAACTGAATGCGCTTTATTTTCCAAACCTTTGGTCTCTTGTTTCAGACGCAGAAAGCCCTTCCCCCTCTCACATCATCTTTTTTCAATGAATTACAAATGTCCGCTTCTGTACCCATGCGAGTCTCCATGCTTTGTAACCACCTGTCTCTTTCCTTTTCACTGAATTCGTCACAATATCTTTAATTCTGCCAAGAACATCTTTTTGTGTCCCAGTATTTTGGTCTCGTTTTATCTCCTGTTGTGCTAGCCAATCTTTTTCTTTCGAGAAGGAAGTCACCGACAATAATAATTTTTACCATTTCCTTCTTCCATTCCTCTTCCACCCACCTCCCTGCCGCACAATATGTCCATTATAATCTTGTCGCACGAATTTATTCCTTCTGCATGCATCACAACAAATGTGCTATCCGCCGCCTTCCAACCCTACGTCCCCTAATCCCCCCCCCCCACCCCTTATTGCTGTCTACAGCTGTAGGAATCTTTAGCAACAGTATAGAAAAACATTCTCAAACTCAGGGTCATTCTAAAGAAGATGATTGATAATTTCTGAAAGAAAAAAGTTCAAAACACCAGGGTGAAGCGGAGTCGATGATGATAGCCATGGGCAATACCGTGGCTTGATGATAGAGGTGAATCGTGTATATTTTTGCTGGAGTACAGTTGCCATCGTCAGCGGTCCTCTCCATTGTCTTTACCAGACTCCGTTTTATCAGGCATCGTCCTTGAGATAGGGAATCCATCATTTATCCCCAGACGCAGGCCAACACAAAGCAGGAAAGTGGTACATAAAATTACAAAATGAGTCACAATATAATATGAGGCAAGTTACATCTCCTGGTGGTATTTGTTGACAGGTTTTAAACGCGATTTAAAAGTTGTACTTCTTTAGGGGGATGGGGGAAAGTGGGTGGTGGATGCCTGAAACATTTTTTAAAAAATTCATTTGTGGAAAAGTGGCCTATTTGATGCAGCACCAGGCCCATTTAGACTCTGTATCCTGCGTCCTCAAGGTAATTTAAGTTTGAAACTCTTTCATTATTGGAATCGCCTTCCAAGGGCGATACGACATCCCCCCCCCTCACACCCGCCTTCCTCCCCACCCCATTACTCGAGGTCGAGTTTTAATCTCGTACGCGGTGAGTCAAGTATGTGCTAAATTGTACTCATTCAGAGCCCAAGCAGACTCGTCCTTCGTTTTATTTACTGATTTAAAAGCGTTCATGTGAAAGAGTGGCCTAACTTCATTTTTTTGCAGTTTTAAAATAAATGGGATATTCTGCTTTTAAAGTATTAGAACTATGCATTGAACTTTGCTTTCAACGTACCAGAAAATCTTTCAAATAAATGCTAAAAATCTGTATTTTTATTTGAATTACAGGTGTTACAAAGTCTTATTTTATGATAGTAGTATGTCAATTCTGACAAAAAATAGACATAGACATTTATAATCATTCTCAAGGGCACATGCACTTCTTCCCAAGATTGGAGCTTCCCGCTGCGACCAAAGAACTTTCTTCCTTTATGTACCTCAACAGCATCAGAAGGAATCACGATGAAAGCCAAGGCCTGTGGGAGGGCGAGGAGTCGAGAAGATTCAAGAATCTTGACCGAAAAAACCCCAAAACCCTTCTTGTCCTTGTTTTTGAAATCGTTAACTGTCGAGTTCTGATGTGATGGAATCGTCCTTTATTATGGGCAGACACCAGACAACTCATCACATTTCTTTTTTTTTTTTCACTTCAGATAACTTTTCAGATTTGTGGGACACCGTGGTGAAATCAGCCCACCCCCCCCCTAAAAAAAAAAAAGGTGAAGAAACGGGGTTTTTTTTTGTTGCCGTTTGGCAATCTCACACTTTACAACCTCTACCTCATTCAGGTGCAAATATGTCCAGATCTTTTAAAGACAGATTAATTTTTTCCCCACAAAATTTAGGCTGAATACCAATAACTACATATCAAATTTGTCGAGCACCTGATTTCTCCGCTTCGTTAGGTATTTTTTGTTTCTTATGTCTGTACAATTATTCTGTCGTGCTTAGCATCATTCTGTGACTCAATTCTGTTTGATCTCTTCCTTCTCTTGTTGTCTCATTTGATATTCGATCTCACAATTTCTTCATAATTTCATTCTAGCTGCGTACTTTCACCCATCTATTAATGGTGTCCTTTATTCTCTTCGGGTCTTCAATACAAAACCCCCCTTTTTTCTACTCCATCACTCGCACTCTCCATCTATTACCCCCCCCCCCCCCTTCTCTCTCTCTCTCTCTCTCTCTCTCTCTCTCTCTCTCTCTCTCTCTCTCTCTCACTCACTCTCTCTTCTTCATCTTCTTCTTCTTCTTCTTCTTCTTCTTCTTCTTCTTCTTCTTCTTCTTCTTCTTCTTCTTCTTCTTCTTCTTCTTCTTCTTCTTCTGTGCCCACCGCCTCGCCCAAACGCGCCTTACAATAGTAACATACTAACATGTGAAGTAGTACGTTATGCCGTGAGGCACATATCATTACTATTTATCCTGTTCATATTGCGTATAATTCAGACGAGTATTTATTCTCTTTTTGACATCTAAATACATAATTATTGTTTTCAAGCTATTGAATTGCTATGTGTCACGACACGGTGGAATCAGGCGCTCGTAAATTTTTGGGCATATGAAGTTATTTATATAATCCTAAAGCCTGTCTTTTTGCTTTGCTTTTGATAAAAAAAAGTATCCATTTATCTCTGATACAAGTCAAGATATCGGCGGTTGAAAAAGGTAGTGGTCACCTGTTTTCAGAGGTAAAATTAGCGAGAGAATGGCGGCCAAAGTTGAGTTATTTCTTTAGCATGAGAGTCACTGAAAATTGGAAATCTGAAAATGTACATCTTTCATGTCTTTAATCAACGTTTTTCAGTAATACCAACAATGAAATGTGTTCTTTAAAGGGCATGAAAGGTGTAGAACCAAAATACAAAAATTTGATAAACATTCCCAAACTTCCGGGAAAATGCCAGTTTCTTTACTTTCATTAATTTGACGAGCGCCTAATTTCACCACACTGCCTCACATATTTAAAAAGCGAGTAAGGTTTTGCCATTTTAGTTTTTACTGTTGTGTTGCTGTTGTGGCAGTTGCAGTTATTGCAGTTGCTGTTGTTGTTGTTGTTGTTGTTTTTGTTGTTGTTATTGTTGTAGTTGATTTTTTTTTTTTGCTTTTGCTTTGGCTGTTGTTGATGCTGTCGCAATTGTAGTTTGTTGTCATTGATGAGGATGATTGTTTTTTAGTGTTGTAGATTGTGTTCTTGTTGTTGACATGCTTTATAATGCCATTGGTTTATTTTAAACATTTATATTATTATACACACACACACACACACACACACACACACAAACACTTACACAGAGACACACACAAACACAGAGATAAACACACACATATAAACCCACAATGTATACACAATCCTTCAGGCTCTGTGACATTTGCAGTTAAGCGTAAATCTGTAATAAATACATATTATTTATTAAATAAACGATATGTATTTTTGTCTCTTAGGAAAAAATGGAAAAGTTTATTTCGCATATACACTTAGCATAAAAAAACCCAGACACATTTTAATTGCGTGTTTCATGAAAAGTTGAAAACCCATTGAGCAGAAATTTTCCACACGTGATTGTGAACACTTGACGCTCCTGATCAGCCTGCATTTATGATCAGGTGCCCAGTTAATAAAGTTCAGGTCTTGTTGTGTTAAAAACCGTGTTTTGTCATTCTTCTAGAACGTTTTTGGGTTTTTAAATTTATTTCATGGGTTTAACACATCTTTTTTCTGTAGCCTAGAATAAAACGTTAAAAGTTTCATTTCAAAACATCTAAATCTAAAGATACAGCATGCCGCGTTTAACGAACGAAGAGCGCAATCAGGCAGTTGGTATGCTGAGGGCCAATACGCCAGTAGCGAATGTTGCAAGGACCTTCAATGTGACAAGAAACACGATATATCGACTAATGAATCGTTTGCAGACGTCTGGATTCGTGCAGGATGGTCCCCGAACGGGTCGTCCTAGAGCTACAACACCAGCTCATGACCGGTACATTCGGGTCTTGCTGCACCTACGAGATCGCCTCCGGCCTGCTACCAAGACAGCCAGGGAGTGGAAGGGACGGAGAACCATAAGTGCCCCGACTGTGCGCCGACGCCTTAGACCTCAGCCGGTCACCTTGGATCAGCTACGTACAGCACTTACAACCATAATATGGAACAACATTCAACAGCATCCCATACAAAGACTCGGGCGAAGCATGCGGCAGAGGTGCACAGAAGTCGCCAATGCCCATGGCGGCTATACGCGGTATTAACTGTGACTTTTCATTTTAGGACATACAATTAAAGATCAAATTTCAGGAAATAAAGTTCATTTTTAAAGATAGTTTTTTGTGTAATTGATTTGTAAAATGTTCAAACTTTCCTTATAGAGAGATTGTTTTTGGTTAAAATCAGTCTTTCAATACAAAAAACACAAAAAGGGGTGTCTGATTTTTTTTACGCCAAGTATAGAATTAACATACGGATAATGATAAAAATGTTTATTATATTGCTAACAATCATGACAACAATCAGAACAATTACAGCTGTAATTGTAACAATGATATGACAATAATATCATTAACTGTATACAGTAAAAGGTATATTGGTAAAATAAGCAATAATCATCATTAATCTTTTTTTAAAAGATAATGATACACGCAATTTTAATGATCTTGAGTAAACGTAGTGCTCCACAAATGCGCGTTTGTTTAAAGTTTATTTTGCAGTCGCATATTTTAAATAGTTACTGTGGCTGGGTAGTTAATGAGCTCAGGGTAACAATACCTTTAAGGGTGTGTTGATTACACGTCATGTAGGTGGGCAAGCACTAGGCAGGGTGTGTCTTTGAGCAACACACGACAACCTCCGCTCTAGATTTAGGGCTCCGCAGTGTCAACCGGCAAAGCTGTGTGTGGATTGCTGATTTTTTTACTCTGTTTATTATCCATGCATTTATGTATTTGTGTAGTTTTGTATCTTTGTAATCTATTATAAAATAATAAAACGAGAGAGTGATATACATGTACTTCTTTCTTTCCTTCTCTCTTATAATTTCTTAAGACGTTAAACTACAATATAAATTATATATATATGTGAGGCATCGTGGTGAAATCAGGCGCTCATCAAAATAATGAAATCGAAGAAAACAGCAGCTTTCTCCCTGCTTAGCAATTTTTACTAAATTTTTGTTTTTTGTCTCAACACCTTTTATGTCCATTTACCAACAAATGCCGTTGAGGATTTCACGGAAAAACATTGATTAAAAGCACAAAAATATAAATTTACAGTTTCCATGGACTCTCCAGCTTTGGCAGCCATTTTCTCGCTATTTATTCCTCTGAAACCAGGTGAGCCCCACCTTCTTCAATCCAAAATATCTCCACTTCTATTGAAGATAACAGGGTAATTTGTTCATAAAAGCAAGACAAATGAACAGGCTTTAAGACGATACCAATAACTCAATATGCCTAAAAATTTCTTAAGACGTTAAACTACAATATAAATATATAATATATGTGAGGCATCGTGGTGAAATCAGGCGCTCATCAAAATAATGAAATCGAAGAAAACAGCAGCTTTCTCCCTGCTTAGCAATTTTTATTAAATTTTTGGTTTTTGTCTCAAAACCTTTTATGTCCATTTACCAACAAATTCCGTTGAGGATTTCACCGAAAAACATTGATTAAAAGCACAAAAATATAAATTTACAGTTTCCATGGACTCTCCAGCTTTGGAATTAATCAAGCTTTGGCAGCCATTTTCTCGCTATTTTTTCCTCTGAAACCAGGTGAGCCCCACCTTCTTCAATCCAAAATATGTCCACTTCTATTGAAGATAGCAGGGTAATTTTTTCATTGAAAGCAAGACAAATGAACAGGCTTTAAGACGATACCAATAACTCAATATGCCTAAAAATTGACGAGAGCCTGATCCCACCACGCTGCATCACATATGTAAAGTCTTAGACAAACGTTTCATCATCAAACGTCAAAGTTTAGCTTTAAATATTCAGTATGTTATAAATGAAGATCAGCACAAGCAAGACGAAAGCGATGAAAATCAACAATACACCACACCCACTAAACATCACAGTCGACAAGAGCAGAATCAACACCTCCCCCCCCCAAAAAAAAAAAAAAAGATTTGAAATACACAGGAAAAGCATTTAGCGAAGACGGAAGGATAGATCAATAATTAAAACATAGATTAGAGTAATAAAAAACAACAACAATGCTGTGACTTACCGACTTATCAATAGCATAATGTATACCAGTGCTGTGCTACTAAGCCCAAACACGAACAATAAACAAAAGCCATCAACGTAAAATAAACGCCTTTGAGATGTGATGCCTAATGAGAACTTAAAACATTACACGAAAGAAAGAGAGTGAAGGACGAGATAGCCAGACAATTATGTGTGGGCGCAACTGCCTGCTTGAAGTACATAGATAACAGATACATGAAATCGTGTTGTGGACAACTGTCAAAACTATAACCACCAGACAGTATAACAGCAAGAGCAAACAGCCAGAGATATAAGAAGGGTACAGAGGAAAAGGTAGGCCCAGGAAAAGATGGAGAGAAGGGTCAGGGAAAAAAACATTCGATAATTATAATACAGTGGGACTCGACTTCAACGAACTCAAGTTCAACATAACCTCGGATTCGACGAAGGAGTTGGATTCCCAGTTTTTAAAAATTCATAAATATTAATAAAATATAACTTGGATTTGACGAACACATAAATGAGGAAGCTCGGATTTAACGAAGTGTGAACTGCTTTGTGCGATCAATCAGTGGCTTCCTTTCATACCCACACACGCGTTGTTAGCACGCACCAATGTCTTAAGGTGTGTCAGGGTCGGACGCGCAGCCACCACTCATGTGACGTACGTGTGACTGTGTTAGTGTGAAACTTGGGGGACGGTGTACAACAAGCGGTGCGGGCGTGAAACGTCAGTAGAGATACAGACATGACTCACTTATTTTTTCCCAGCTACAGATCAATATAGCAATGATAAGCTAATGCCATAGATCTGCGTAACGAATTGCGCGCTGGACAGAGGAATCAAATGTTGCCGCATGCAACATTATACGTAGCAACATATCTTGTTTGGCAAACAATACGTTATAGATGATAGATGACACAGGCGTGCATTTGAAGAAATCGACCATTTTTCAGAGTGTATGCTTGGCAGAGTTCAGTGTATTTTCCCGGTATTTTCCAGTATTTCTTTGGTATCAAAGAAATGAAAATGTCTCTCATTTGAAACCAAACTACTTTTGATTGAGAAAATACATTATATATACATTACTTGCGCCCTGCCTGTAATTATTCAGACACAATAATTCATGTTTACTTTAATGAACACTCGGATTCAACGAAATTAAGGACCAGGCCTGATGACTTTGCTGAATCCGAGTTCCAATACATAATTAATAAGCAACAGACGATACAACAAACAAGAGAAATATATTTGCTAATCCCATCGACATCGTAATGTAACACGGGTTAGTTTAAGTCACGTAAAATATTTGCTTGGTAAAACGTCGGAGAAACAAAAACTGAAAATTAAATGATCAAGAGCATGTAACATACTGCATCTAAGCAAAATGATATGCATTTGTCTTACAGGAAACAAAACTATGAGTTTGTAATGAATTGAGCCGTGGGCACTAAGTCAATTAAATTTGCATTAAACTTGAAAACATTAACAATCAAAGAACATTAAAAGAAATGCGGAGAGACAAGAAATAACACAATATTAAAATGCTTAAAACGCACTCAAAAATAGACTGAAAGATATCTCGAATTATGTCCACATGTTACAGTTTGATATCTCAAACAGTACTTAAAAAGCTGAATGTGGGAAATACATAATATATTTGTGAAATTATCTTCACCAAGCTAAAGTAGCAGCACACCTCTTTTTAGCAGAATAATTTGTAAAGTAGAGGCTGCAAGAGAAGCAAAAATATCAGGACATTGGTCAACAGGACACACGTTGTTGGTGAAAAATTCTCTAAAACTCTGAGCTTGGAAGCCTCACAAAGCCATAAAGCGGTTTGACCAACTTAGGTAAGCACATTGCTCAAGTCGGATACAGTGCATCACGTATTATTTATCGAGGACTGCGTATACAATTCGTTCTTAACAACATAGAAATCCTCACCTTGAAAACTAACCCAGTTACCAGCCGGTAAGCATTGTGGTATGCCGCCAGAAATTTGACCCCCGTCTTTTGAGTCAACAGGAGACTGTGGCAAGTCCAGTCCTTTAACGTCCTGGCTTGTAGTCAGAATTTCAGCTTTCTCTGAGGGTTGGTCTTGAAGAACTTCGTGGATCTGGTCGCTACTTCGAGGTTCTTCAGAGCACGGAGGTTCAAGCTGCAAATCGTTTTCTGGACGAGTTGTATATTCCGAGTCATTTTCTTTGTTGTCATTTTCCTGGGAAATATACTCTTGAGAATCCATTTCTTTATTTTCTCCTGTTACGGAACATATTTCCTGAGAATCCATCTTTAAATCATCATTTTTATGTGTAACATTGTCTTGAATATATTTTCCTGGATCATGTGCTTTCTGTGAACACTTTTCTTGAGAATCTTTTCCTTCAGAGCATTGTTCTTTTGAGCTCTCGTCTGGTGTTTCCAGGTCCACACCCCCAGTTAGGTTTTTGACATGTTGTTCATGTTCAGGGAATGCGTTCTCAAAGTCATCTGGTGTTTGGCCAGGCTTTGCGGTTTCAGTAATTAGAGGAATACTGTTTATCATCTGTCCTTGAAAGGAGTCCACTTTCGCAGCTTGGTCAGAGGCCTCGTCTAGGGTAACGCCTGAACCTGTCATCATGTAGTTGCAATTGTCACCAGAGGTTGGCTCGACTGTCAAGAGAGATTGTTTGCTTTCGTGACCTCTGGGATCGTCGGCTGATGCAAGTGAATAGATGTTATCATCGAGGTCAGCAAGTGTATCCGTGACAGGCCGAAGTTGCATTGGTTTGTCTTTATACGGGTTTTTCTCTAGTCTCGAGGAAATTTTTCTAACCACTGACACACCGTTTCCTTCGTACATCTCGTATATGTGTTCTTCCAAATCTGAGGAATCGGGCTCACCAGCGCCTTCGTCAATGCGAACGTGGGGATCTGGGGTATTGGACACACCTGTCCCTGTGTAGGTGGCAGAGGTAACATTACCGTCGCTGTGACTGACAAGAGCAGTTGATACTGCTAACAGTGGGTCAACAGCAGCGGTGCCCACGCTGTGGTTTTTCAGTATACCTGGGTAACCGTAAACGGTCATCATCTGGTCATTTGCCGAATGTGATCGGCACGTGCGGTTCAAATGGCTGTACTCATCACCTTCTTTGATACCTTCGGTATCAAACACCATTTCTTGATCTACGCCAGAGGGATTATACGCTTGTCCGTCTGCATTCCATCTTTTTAGAGCGTGCGGTGGTGAAGAGAATGAGTTGAAAAGGACTGGTCGTTTCCCAGTTTGGAGAGAAAGTGACCTTCCGTTCCGGTCCAGATGACTTTCATTGTCTCCTGCTTCAGCGTCGAGAGTTTTAGCGGGATTTTTCTCAAGTAGATTCCCGAAGAACTTGCAAGGTTTGGGGCCTAAACGCTCTGACAGTAAAAAGGGCGTTGGAATACGTGGTCTATTGTGCCACATATGTTTTCTCTCGTTCTGCTCTGGGATGTCCTCATACAACATCTCCTCCTCTTCAATGTTTCCTTCCTCCTTTCCGCGTCCATCTTGCTGTCCATCAAAACAAGTATAATCGTAACCCCCCTCTTCAAGCTCGTAAACGTCCTCTTCCCCGTCAGAATAAATCGTTTCATTTTCGGGACTGACAGTTATCGCATTCAGGTTATTCTTGTCAAGACCGACGTTGTCTCTGTCCACGATACTAGGGATTATTTTTAAGCTGACTTCAGAGGGAGATCGTTTGTCCCTTTTTCCAGCTGATCCATCGGAGGCTGAGGCACCGGAACTTTCACCGCGAGAAACCTGCTGCGTCCTGTGAAGGTATAGAAAGAAAAAGAAAACAAAATTGAATGGTTCAAAACACAAATATTTCCGGGTTCCACCAACTTTCGTCGCTATGAAGTTACTGGTTTTATCTTATAGCTTGTTAAGTTTTCTTGTCTTTTTTATGGGAAAACAAATAGTCCATCTGACTTCTGAAAATAGAAGTCGAGACACATGCGATTAAAGGACGTTGCTGTCGCACGATGCCAGATGTTAAATTAAATTAATGAACAAATATCAGTCAAAGTTGTTCTTTGACTTCCACAGCTTGAGTGTCAGGAAAATAAAGACAGCATCGTATTTTACACTGACATAATATATACTATTTGCAGGTTGTTAGGGGACTGTGCAGTCCCCTTGCGCTGCTGTTGTGTGCACTTGGGGACTGCAAAGAAACACACACACACACACACACACACACACACACACACACACACACATACACACACACACACTGACACACATACACACACACATATTCACACACACAAACACACACACACATACACAC
>NW_004797673.1:496597-498120 GCF_000002075.1 Aplysia californica
TTCATTGTTATTATTATTGTTAATATTTATGTTATTGTTATAATGATTATTATTAGTATTATTATTTTTGTTAGTGTTTTTATTTTCATTTTGTTCTGGTTACTGGTATTTTACTTCACCTTCTCCATGTGAGGCACGCAGCAACAAGTAATATGCCTCCAATGACACACAGGATGACTCCAACGATGAAAAGGGTCGATTCATCCTCAGGTTTTGTTACATCTGTAGAACAGAAAATTATTACGGTCTTATCAGAATCATTATAAATACATGCTAGATCTGAGTCAGACATTTGAGATCATGATTCTCCTTTCATTTTTGTCTTCACGCAGATGCTCTAAAAATTTCTCATCATCCTAGTATTTCTTTCTCAGTCCCGCCTCTGTTCAAGTTTATCAAAGACGTTTGTTCGTTTCAGCCCCAGCCGTATCACATGGAGTGCATGAGGTTTTAACACTGCGAGATTATCTAATATTTATCTCCCCTTGTTTGTTCCGTGTCCCCATTTAGGTGCCGATAAGTGTATGTTACATAATACTGTGTTGACATGCTGCAAATTGTTATGCCCCAAGAAAAACAAAACAAGAAAAAGGCGAATTTTTTAGTCTGTGATGATGGTGGGTCAGATATATGTGCAATGGACCGGAAGAAGAGGAAGATTGTCCATACGCTCATCAGACAAGCATCGTCCCGAGGAATCAGCCAGAAAAATCATGGCAATTGTGTTTTGGGACGTAGTGTGCTACTCTCAGATTTTTTGGAAAAAAACCTCCCATGAAGAGCAGCTGTCAATTCTGAACCCTACGTTGAAACTTTGAAACGACGGAAAGCGAAAATTCGACGAGTCCGATCAAATTTGAACCTGGAAAGAATTGTTTTTCACCATGACAATGCCCGAGTACCAGAACAAGGGAGATCATCCCCCCATTTATGTGGAAAACACTGCCCCATCCAACTTATTCTCCTGATTTAGCTCCTTTAGACTTCCACCTTTTTGGTCCTAGAAAAGAACCATGGAGAGGTCAACACTATGGAAACGATGGAGAAATCAGGACAGCTGTACCCCTACGACCAACCTGCTTAGTTTTACGAAGCAGGCATAAGTGACTTAGTAAAAGGCGGACAGTGGCTATTGAACGAAATGGAGACTATGCTGAGTAATAAAAATCTGATCCTCAGATGCTCCCCTTCAATTTAAGGTATCATTGTTGAAGGTGTGTTCTTTTTTCTTTAAGTTATAAATGAACTTGCTTTACTTTTTGACTTACTCGGGTAGTTAGCGTTATTATAAAATCTTTTTAAAAAATTGTATCTATTGCTGTTATCACTATCATCATAATCATCATGATCTATAGCATCATTATCATCATCATCACTTTTGTTATTGTTATAATTATTATTTTTACTATCATTATTATTGTGATGATGATGACTATGATGATGATGAGACTATTATTACTATTATTATTATCATCATCATAATCATCGTCATCATCATTATTATTATTATCATTATTACTATT